>NW_021615331.1:0-3180 GCF_004785775.1 Grammomys surdaster
GAACCTGAGGATATATATGATAATTTATGTATTCATCAAGTGTATATATGTATGTACATATATACATATATACATATATATACATGCATTTGCATATATTTACATACATTTGTAACAATTTTTTTTGGTTTATATGTAGTTCCATAATTTTTGATATATATTTATTCATATGTTTAAAAGATTTTACTATTTTTATTCCTCTGATAAATCACATATAAATCGTAAATTTCACACACTTTATTATTTTGTGTAAGCCTCCAATTCCCTAAATGTAACACAATATTTACTACATCATGTAATATTAAATGTGTAACAATTGTGTTGTACAGATTTCAAAGTTTTCCTTCCTAAAGTGATTAAATGGAAACACAACATTTATGTGGCATCAATTTCTCTCAAATGATTTATATATATAATAAGAAGGATATTGAGTTATGTGAGCAGATAAGGTAGGGTAGATGAAGAAAAAGTTCTTTGATGAATAGGAATAAATGATGTCATAAGACTCTCATAGAATTAAAGATTTTCTAAGTTTAAGACAAAGCCAGGAATGTCAAATTAATGAGTATTTGTTCTAGTATATTAGACTATAATGATGTTCAAAGAGTATCACAGAACTTTATGGTTTATGTGTAGTTACAAAATTTTTATAATAAATATACACTTATTTTAAATTTCATAAATGTGTTTCTGTATTGTTGGGTGAATAGACTTGTAGGTAGATTTGAGCATGAAATCCAGATACCTTAAACCCCTATGACCCAGATTCACAGGAAGTTGTGAGTTAGCAAATTTTCATGCTGGTAACTGAGGATGGACCATGTGCAAGGAAATTCTACTCAGCTATTAAAAACAATGACATCATAAATTTTGCAAGCAAATGGATGGAACTAGAAAATATCACCCGGAGTAAGGCAACCCAGAACTAAAATGACATATATGGCAGTGTTAAGTAGATTTTATCCAAAAGTTCAGAATAGGCATCATTCAACTCACAGAGCATGTGAAGCATAGCAAGAAGGAAGGCCCAAGTGTGGATGCTTCAATCCCACTTAGAAAAGGGAACAAAATAATCATGGAAGTCAGAGGGAGAGAGGAACCTGGGTGGGATAGGAAAGGGGGAGAAAAAAATGGTGTCTCAGCTTTGGTGTCTCATATTTTAAATTTTAGATATATTCAAACAATGAAAACTGTGGTACACACACCGATGTTCCTCCTGTGGCCCACTCCAAGTCTTCAGATATGTGAAGTTGTTGACTCTGTGGGAGAAAAGGAAAATAGCTTCCCATTTTTACTTTTATTCCAAGGCCTTGTGGAAAATTCCAAATGTTGAAAATGTCATAATCTGCACACTGATTTTCCCTGTGATTCATGTTCACCAGTTCTCCAACAGGGTTAGTAAATACCCTGGTCTTTAGCAAGGAAGCCACCTAAATGAGATACATCATTAGATGATTATATCCTTATATCAATTAAGGCAATACAAAATTGAGAATGTCCTCTAATTTTTAATGGCTTCCAGGAAAGACAGATATATTAAAGTTATCCCATGTACTAAAATACAATATGCCTCGTGTGTGTGTGTGTTTTTATGTGTGTGTGTGTGTGTGTGTGTGTGTGTGAATGTGAGTGTGTGTGTGTATGTGTATGAACACATTTGGAAAAATAATTTTAAAAATGAAGCCATGTATGTGAGAATGAGTGGGCAGTCTGAATGTCTGGAAGTTGTGGAAACAAAGAGTGGTAGTGGGTCATTCACGTACACACAGTTTGCATATATTAAATAAACATAAGCTTAAGAAAATGTGTTATCTTTATCATTTATGTTTTTTTAAAGTTAGTTTAAATGTCAAACTATTAATCACAGCAAACATACCAATTCCTAAGGAAATTATTCTAATCAAGTCATCACTTAAGGCTTTATGATAAAACTCTTTGCTCCTAACTTATTTTTTGTTTTATTTTTTATTATTGGATATTCTATTTATTTACATTTTAGATATTATCCACTTTTTCCATTCCCCCTGACACCCCTTATTCCATCCTCCCTCCTGACACTTCTATGAGGATGTGGTCCTACCCATCCACCAACCTGCTCCCCAACCTCGAATTCCCTCACACTAGGGCATCCATCCTTCATGGGACCAAGGACTTCCTCTTCTATGAATGTCTGAAAAGACCATCCTCCACTACACATACAGCTGGACACATGGGTCCCAGAAAGCATGTTCCCAGGCTAGCAATTTAGACCCTGGGAGCTCAAGTTGGTTGGTATTGTCGCTCTTGCAATGGGGCCGCAAGCCCTTCAGCTCCTTCAGTCTTCTCTCTACCTCTTCGATTGGGGACACCATGATCAGTTCAATGATTAGCTGTGAGCATCCGCCTCTGGCAGAGACTCTCAGGAGACAGGTATATCAGACTTCAGTGAGCATGCGCTTCCTGACATCCTCAACCATGCCTGCATATGGTGACTGCACATGGGCAAGATTCCTGGGTCTGGCAGACTCCAGACTGCCCCTCCTCCAGTCTCTGCTCCATACTTTGTCTCCTTACTTGCTCCCCTGAGGATTTTGTTACTCCTACCAGGAAGGAGCAAAGCACCCACACTTCGGTCTTCGTTCTTCTTGAGCTTCATGTGGTACTGGGAGCTTTTGTGCTAATACCCAGTTATGAGTGAGTGCATACCATGTGTGTTCTTTTGTGATTGGGTTACCTCACTCAGGATGATATTTTATAGTTCCATCTATTTGACTACGAATTTCCAGAATTCACTGTTTTTAATAGCTGAATAGTACTCCATTGTGTACATGCACCATATTTTCTGTATCCATTCTTCTGTTGAAGGACATCTGGGATCTTTCCAGCTTCTGGTTATTATAACTAAGACTGCTATGAACATAGGGAACCATGTGCCCTTGTTATATATTGGAGCATCTTTTGGGTATATGCCCAGGAGTGGTTAAGCTGGATCCTCAGGTATTACTATGTGCAGTTTTCTGAGGAACTACCAGACTGATTTCCAGATCGGTTCTATCAGCTTACAATGCCACCAACAGTGGAGGAGTGTTCCTCTTTCTCTACATCCTTGATAGCATCTGTTATCACCTGAGTTTTTGATCTTAGCCATTTTGAATGATGTGAGGTGGAATCTCAGGGTTGTTTTGATATGAATTTGCCTGA
>NW_021615332.1:0-2050 GCF_004785775.1 Grammomys surdaster
TCTCTCCAGTATGTGTTCTTTTATGACATTGGAGATGACTGGGTCTTTCAAAGGCTTTACCACACTGATTACATTCATATGGTTTCTCTCCAGTATGTGTAGTTTTATGACATTGGAGATAACTGGGTCTTGTAAAGGCTTTACCACAGTGATTATATTCATAAGATTTCTCTCCAGTATGTGTACTTTTATGATATTGGAGATGACTGGTCCTTGCAAAGGCTTTACCACACTGATTACATTCATATGGTTTCTTCCTGCTATGACTTCTTATATGCCTGCAATGATAATTGGCACAAGTGAAACCTTTACCACTTTCATTATCCTGATCAATCATTTAATGAATATGAATTAATTTTACAGTTTGGTTTAATAATAAAGAAGAACCATATCTTAAGGTTTTATCATTTCATATATTCATAGTGTTCTCCCCAACTCTGGCTTGATGCCTCTTTGAAATCACCTGTGATGACAAGAATATTTACTACATGGCTCACAGGTATAACATCCTTTTTCTCTATGATATTCCTATATGATGTATTTCATGTATCTAAAGGAAAATGCAAAAAAGGAGACCTTGGTAACACTGATTATATTCATAAATTTTCTGTAGTGTGAATCACCCCACATTAGCACTCTGAATCAGGAAAAACAGAAAAATTTACACTTTTCTAGTTCCCCTGTTGATAAGCAGCAGTGTGACTTCAGGGATGTTCCCAGTAAAGTCAGAACACCAATTAATTGCAAACTTCTACCATATTCAGAAAATCTTTCAAAGGCAGAATGCTACATATCTTCTTACTGTTCTGGAATAAAGACAGGGATGTTGCTCCTTTAAATATTCCTATGCTCACATAGTTTTTTTTTTTGTTGTTGTTTTTATTCTGACACTTGATATACACATAAAAACAATAAATGAAAGCTTTCCACAATGAATCAAAACCATTTGAGTTTTCATTTCTTCTAGACATACTGTATGTGGATTGAGGTTTCTCCAAGGCAACATTCTTGACTCTCATAAAGTGACCTCTCAGTAAGCTTAGCAATGTCACTACAAAAGTATGAGTATCACTGAATTTACCTCAGACTATTTACTTATTGCATGGCTTTGGATATATGTTTATCACTATTCAATGTGCAACATCTAAATATTAGGAGACTGATCAGATTGGTAGTTCCACAGCATAGCTCTAATGGAGTTACAAATCACATAAATGCATCTCTTAAGGCATTGTTTTTATGTCTCCTTCCTTAGAAGAATGCCTTTAAACACAAGTAAGATAACTGACATTAAGGCCCATGGCTTTGTGAGAATATTTTAATCATAGCTATACTTAAAGGACTGATATTTGACATACTTCCTTTACTTTCCAGTTTCCAGGACATATTAAAATTGCCTCAGAGGCATATATGGTTCTGTTTGCACATTAACATTACCTTTTGTACCTTCTAGAATTTTGAAATTCTGTTTCAATATGGTGGTCTTCCCGATTGTACCCTAAAACACAGTATGAGAAAATGAATGATATAGTATTGGAAATTAGGCAAAAGTCAACTTACTGTGGTTTTTCACAGCACTGACTCTGATTTATTTTACTCAGTCTTCCATGTCCCCAATTCAAATAACAGAGTACCATCAATAGTCAAGAAATATTTGTCCCCTTATTTTGAAAAACAAAAGAAAATACACAGTCTTACCTATATCAGTGAGGTTCCAGTAGGTCTCCAGCATCACATCTTTGTAGAGATTCTTCTGGGAAGGATCCAGCAAATCCCACTCTTCTCCAGTGAAGTTGATATGCACATCATCAATATTTATTGCATCCTAAAATATGTGTACAACACAAACCATGATACTGACATCACTGTAAATAAATATTTGCTTCCTAGACAATATAATCATACATTTCTGGTGCTACTATCATTTATTTCTTTGACACAGAAGTTATAATCTAATGTCTATGTCATTTTAATAGGATCTTGTATTATGACAGTTGCATGTGTTGCTTCTGAACCCACTGAATAGGATATAGCTTTGCAAGAGAAATGC
>NW_021615333.1:0-2631 GCF_004785775.1 Grammomys surdaster
GGCAGTTGAAGTTCATTACCATCAGCTGAAAATTGCAGAGAATCCAGAAGTGACTCCGCAGGAGACTGACACAGCTGTCAGCTCCCCTGCCTCCCCCTACGGTCTACCCCTAGACTTTCATGCCCTCCAGAAGGGTTCCTGGTATGCCTGGCTTTGCCCTCATTTCTCTCGCTAGAGAGCTTGGCCTCTTGATCACCACAACAAAAATTGGCTTTTTCCTAAACCAAGGCCACCCTTGATATGGCCGCTAACATTGGGGAGCCTTCCTTTATGACAATATTACACCCCAAACTGACAAATGGTTGGTAACTTGAACATTTACAAGAGACTAGGATGGCTGTGAGTTAGCCCAATGACGGGATTATTGTAGGTCCACTTCCCAGGGGCCCACCCAATGCAGCCGAAAAGGAGTGTGTGGTGCTGGGAGTGGGTGCAGCCTACATGGCCTAAGACAGGGCCCTCACCCTCCTTTCACCCACATCAGAGTCCCTTGACGTTGCCCATCGTCGACAGCCTAAAGCCTTCGACCATCGATGTGACTCGTCTCACATCAGTGTTTTGGGGTTGTGAACTTGTCTAAGACCCCCCATAATTAGACATCCAAATTCAAAACTCACATAGTTGGGATTGAACATAAGACGCCTTCTCTAACTAAACAGAGAAGGGGGAGATGCCAGAAGCCAGGACCCTCGCCCTTACCCTTACCCCCTACCTTTCCCCACCTGCACAATGTCCTCTGAAGCTTGGCAGCTGCAAGATCCTGCTTAGCAACTGCAGATAGACTCAAAGCAGAGTACCATGTCTTCTTAAGAATAGCAGGGAGACCATAACTCAAGCAGTGTACCATATCTTCTGAAGAACTGCAGGTAGATCATAATTCAAGGCAGTGTACCATATAGACCATGACATGTTTCAAGGCACAGGCCAAGAAGATTTTGTACTTTTCCACCACCTGGACCCTCTTACCCCCTCCCCTTGTAAAACATGCTATAAAAAAGCACTTCATGTTCAAAAAAAAAAGAAATTAATAAAAAAAAAAATTTCCATTCATGCATTGACTTTATTGATGTCCACCACTTTTCAGGTTTGCAAACTATAATCCACTTGTGTGTATATAAGAAACTGTCACCTTTGTCTTATGCTGGTCTTCGAATCACTTTGTCTTTGTCTTTGAATCACTGATAGCTGCTTTCCTCAACAGGCATCCCACAGGTTTCACTGAGGATCACCTGGGCTCTTACAATAAGCGGTTAAGTTTCATCTTTCAGCTCTATTGTCTGTGAGACCATAAGCTCCTGCCAATAGTACTCCACTGTTAGTGCTCTTCTTTGTGGTCATCCCATTTTACTGGACTCTCAAATACACCCAGTTCTTCTGCTTCCACCAGGCAGCACTTTCACAATGAGCCTCTCCTAGGCAGTCTTCAAGATACCAATCCAAAAATTCATTGTATAACCCCATGGAGTCCTTGGACTTCCACAGACACTGAAGCAGCAATTTCCCCAATGGCGTTACCTAGCCACTCACAGGACCAGGCCTCAACTGCTCTTCAGGATCCCTTCATTCCTTCAGTACCATCTGGAAGATTCTTACAAAATATCTGGCTGCCTGCAGGAGGGCTATCTCTGGAACACAGTTTCTTGGTGCTCTCACAAAATATTTCCAATATATTATACATCAACGGTGACATTTTCTAAGTCACTGGCAGTTTCTTAGCTCAAACTAACCTGATTCAGCTATCCAAGTAAACTTTAATATTCTGGATTCTAAAGCCATAGCAACTTGCCCAAAACTTCCAAGTTCAATCAGTTGCTCGTGCTGGAACAGGGCCCCTAGTTCAATGGCATTTATCCCAGCAACCTAGTCTCAATGGTTTGCTCACTGTCTAAGTATTGCTGTCTTCGAACATGATCTGTAGACTAACCTTGAACCAAGTGATCTGCTTGTATCACACACTTGATTTGTGCACCACCCAGCTTGGAACTAATATTTTCTTTACCGTTACCAAATGAAGAATACTATTCTTTTCTTTCTTTGTTCTAGGTTGGCCTTGAACTCAGAAAAACCCTGCCTCTCTCTTGGGATTTAAGATTGATATTCTCATGGATAAACACAAAGCTTTTCAGAGCCAGTATTCTCAAGATCTCTATCCAAAGTTACTGTAATACCACGGCATGATTTGGACCATAACCCTCTGTTTTCTAGCCCATGATCTGGATCTGTGATTTTTCTCCCATTTATCGATTTTAGTTCACAACATATGTAGTCATGTTGACAACTGACAGCAGTCATCTCCGTCCATCTCTTGGCAATTTGAATCAGAATCACATCTTTTTTTGTCCAAATGAAAAAAAAACTGCAGCATTAAAAGGCCTACATAATATAGACCATGCCTTTTTCAACTGAAAATCTACACGGAGAATCCCTAGCTGGGGAGTATATTCCCGTCTGGTCAATTCTCAGTTACTTCAATTTAGTATCTGTGGTTACATGATTTAACTCCATTCTACTTCCTGATACCCTGTTGTGAACACTGTATTTGAACCCCTCCATTTTGGACTTTCTGTTTCCCATTTTACTCTACTTCTTCAAATGTTTCCCATGAGAGTGAACAACAGAACAAAGTCTAAT
>NW_021615334.1:0-4536 GCF_004785775.1 Grammomys surdaster
TCCAGTTGAACCAGCACCATTTGTTGAAAATGCTGTCCTTTTTCCACTGGACAGTTTTAGCTCCTTTGTCAAAGATCAAGTGACCATAGGAGTGTGGGTTCATTTCTGGGTCTTCAATTCTATTCCATTGATCTTCCTGCCTGTCTCTGTACCAATACCAGGTAGTTTTTATCACTATTGCTCTGTAGTACAGCTTGAGGTCAGGGATGGTGATTCCTCCCGAAGTTCTTTTATTGTTGAGAATAGTTTTCGCTATCCTAGGTTTTTTGTTATTCCATATGAATTTGAGAATTTCCTTTTCTAACTCTGTGAAGAATTGAGTTGGGATTTTAATGGGGATTGCATTGAATCTGTAGATTGCTTTTGGCAAGATGGCCATTTTTATTATATTAATCCTGCCAATCCATGAGCATGGGAGATCTTTCCATCTTCTGAGATCTTCTTCAATTTCTTTCTTCAGAGACTTGAAGTTCTTGTCATACAGGTCTTTCACTTGCTTGGTTAGATTCACACCAAGGTATTTTATATTATTTGCAACTATTGTGAAGGGTGTCATTTCCCTAATTTCTTTTTCAGTCTGTTTATCTTTCATGTAGAGGAAGGCTACTGATTTGTTTGAGTTGATTTTATAACCAGCCACTTTGCTGAAGTTGTTTATCAGGTTTAGGAGTTCTCTGGTGGAAGTTTGGGGGTCACTTAAGTATACTATCATATCATCTGCAAATAGCGATATTTTGACTTCTTCCTTTCCTATTTGTATCCCTTTGACTTCTTTTTGCTGTCTAATTGCTCTGGCTAAGACTTCCAGTACTATATTGAATAGGTAGGGGGAGAGTGGGCAACCTTGTCTAGTCCCTGATCTTAGTGGGATTGCTTCAAGTTTCTCTCCATTTAGCTTGATGTTGGCTACTGGTTTGCTGTAAATTGCTTTTACTATGTTTAGGTAGGGGCCTTGAATTCCTGATCTTTCCAAGACTTTTATCATGAAGGGATGTTGAATTTTGTCAAATGCTTTCTCAGCATCTAGTGAGATGATCATGTGGTTTTTTTCTTTAAGTTTGTTTATATAGTGGATTACATTGATGGATTTCCGAATATTGAACCATCCCTGCATTCCTGGGATAAAACCTACTTGATCATGATGGATGATTGTTTTGATGTGGTCTTGGATTCGGTTTGCTAGAATTTTATTGAGTATTTTTGCATCGATGTTCATAAGGGAGATTGGTCTGAAGGTCTCTTTCTTTGTCGGGTCTTTGTGGGGTTTGGGTATGAGTGTAATTGTAGCTTCATAGAACGAATTGGGTAGTGTTCCTTCTGTCTCTATTTTGTGGAATAGTTTGAAGAGAATTGGTATTAGGTCTTCCTTGAAGGTCTGATAGAATTCAGCACTAAAACCATCTGGTCCTGGGCTTTTTTTAGTGGGGAGACTTTTAATGACTGCTGCTATTTCCTGAGGGGTTATGGGACTATTTAGATGGTTTATCTGCTCCTGGTTTAATTTTGGTACCTGGTATCTGTCTAGGAAATTGTCCATTTCATCCAGGTTTTCCAGTTTTGTTGAGTATAGGCCTTTGTAGTAGGATCTGATGATTTTTTTAATTTCTTCCATTTCTGTTGTTATGTCTCCCTTTTCAGTTCTGATTTTATTAATTTGGATACTCTCTCTGTGCCCTCTGGTTAATCTGGCTAACGGTTTATCTATCTTGTTGATTTTCTCAAAGAACCAACTCCTGGTTTTATTGATATTTTGTATTGTTCTTTCAGTTTCTATTTGGTTGATTTCAGCCCTGAGTTTGATTATTTCCTGCCTTCTACTCCTCCTGGGTGTATTTGCTTCTTTTTGTTCTAGGGCTTTTAGTTGTGCAGTCAACTTGTTAGTGTGTGCTCTTTCCAGTTTCTTTTTGTAGGCACTTAGAGCTATGAGTTTTCCTCTTAGCACTGCCTTCATGGAGTCCCACAAGTTTTGGTATGATGTGTCCTCATTTTCATTGAAATCTAAAAAGTCTTTAATTTCTTTCTTTATTTCTTCCTTGACCAAGTCATCATTGAGTAGAGAGTTGTTCAGTTTCCATGTGCACATGGGTTTTCCATTGGTTTTGTCATTATTAAAGACCAGTCTTATTCCATGGTGATCTGATAAGAGGCAAGGGATTATTTCAATCTTTTTGTATCTGTAGAGGCTTGTTTTGTGACCAATTATATGGTCTATTTTGGAGAAGGTACCATGAGGTGCTGAGAAAAAGGTATATTCTTTTGTTTTAGGATGAAATGTTCTATAGATGTCTGTTAAGTCCATTCGGTTCATAACTTCTGTTAATGTCAAAGTGTCTCGGTTTAGTTTCTGTTTCCATGATCTGTCCATTGCTGAGAGTGGGGTGTTGAAATCCCCCACTATTATTGTGTGAGGTGTAATGTGTGTTTTGAGCTTTAGTAAAGTTTCTTTTATGTATGTAGGTGCCCTTGCATTTGGGGCATAGATGTTCAGAATTGAGAGTTCACCTTGGTAGCTTTTTCCTTTGATGAGTATGAAGTGTCCTTCCTTATCTTTTTTGATTAATTTTGGATGGAAGTCGTTTTTATTTGATATTAGAATGGCTACTCCAGCTTGTTTCTTGGGACCATTGGCTTGGAAAATTGTTTTCCACCCTTTTATTCTGAGGTAGTGTCTGTCTTTGTCACTGAGGTGTGTTTCTTGTATGCAGCAAAATTCTGGGTCTTGTTTGTGTATCCAGTCTGCTAGTCTGCGTCTTTTTATTGGGGAATTGAGACCATTGATGTTAAGAGATATTAAGGAAAAATGATTGTGGATTCCTGTTATTTTTGTTATTAGAGGTAAAGTTATGTTTGTATAGTTATCTTCTTTTGGGGTTGTTGGAAGATTACTTCCTTGCTTTTTCTAGGTTGTAGTTTCCCTCCTTGTGTTGGCGTTTTCCATCCATTATCCTTTGAAGTGCTGGGTTTGTGGGAAGATATTGTGCAAATTTGGTTTCGTCATGGAATATCTTGGTTTCACCATCTATATTGATTGAGAGTTTTGCTGGGTATAGTAATCTGGGCTGGCAATTGTGTTCTCTTAGGGTCTGTATGATGTCCGTCCAGGCTCTTCTGGCTTTTATACTCTCTGGTGAGAAGTCTGGTGTAATTCTTATAGGTCTGCCTTTATATGTTACTTGACCTTTTTCCCTTACTGCTTTTAGTATTTTTTCTTTGTTTTGTGCATCTGATGTTTTGATTATTATGTGACGGGAGGTATTTCTTTTCTGGTCTAGTCTATTTGGTGTTCTGTAGGCTTCTTGTATGTTTATGGGCATCTTGTTCTTTAGGTTAGGGAAATTTTCCTCAATGATTTTGTTGAAGATATTTACTGGCCCTTTAAGTTGGGAATCTTCATTCTCATCTATACCTATTATCCTTAGGTTTGGTCTTCTCATTGTGTCCTGGATTTCCTGGATGTTTTGAGTTAGGAGTTTTTTGCTTTTTTCATTTCCTTTGACAACTGTGTCAATATTTTCCACCGTATCTTCTGCATTTGAGATTCTCTCTTCTATCTCTTGTATTCGGTTGGTGATGCTTGCGTCTGTGACTCCTGATCTCTTTCTTAGGTTTTCTATCTCCATGGTTGTCTCCCTTTGAGCTTTCTTTATTGTTTCTATTTCCATTTTCAGATCCTGAATGTTTTTGTTTAATTCCTTCTTTGTGTTTTCTTGCATTTCTTTAAGGGATTTCTGTGATTCCTCTTTAAGGGCTTCTATCTGTTTACTTGTACTCTCCTGTATTTCTTTAAGGGAGTTACTTAATTCCTTCTTATAATCCTCTATCATCATCATGAGAAGTGATTTTAATTCTGAATCCTGCTTTTCAGGTGTGATGGGGTGTTCAGGGCTTGCTATATTGGGAGAACTGGGTACTGATGATGCCAAGAAACTTTGGTTTCTGTTGCTTATGTTCTTGTGCTTGCCTTTCGCCATCTGGTTAACTCTAGTGTTGCCTGCCCTCACTGTGTAAGACTGGAGTCTGTATTTCCAGTTATCTTGCTTGTTGCAGAGCTCCTCAGAGTCCAGATGTTTCTGTAGTCTTATGATTCTAATCTTGGTGTCTGCTGCTCTGATTGCAGTGGCTCCTCTAGGATGACTCAGGAGTCAGTATCTCCACAGGACAGGAGCAGAGCAACTCTGTGTCTGCCCCAGCCCACAGGACCAGGCAGAGGAGGAAGGGCAACATCTGTCTTTTTAAAAAGAGTATGCACCACATGATTAAGGCCAGCTCACTCTTAGAAATAAACACAGTGTTCTTCAAAAACCACATGCTTATCACGCAGCCGACTTCCCTGTATACTAATGCTAAACTATCAGAGCTCCAGTGTTTCATACTCTTCCGTGCTCTCCCTTCTTCTTACCTTCAGATGGTGCCCCCAAAGCCAGTGGGAAGGCATGGATGGGAACTTCTGGAGGACCTTGAGCAGCCACTGTCTTCGTAAGTCGAATTTGACTGCCTTGAACAGCACCAGAAACAGACTGAGCAGGATGGCCCCTT
>NW_021615335.1:0-3012 GCF_004785775.1 Grammomys surdaster
CTGAAATATCAATAGTCATCAGGCATAGATAATAGTAAGTCTGAAATAAATGAACATGAATAATCAATATTCACCACAAGTGGACAATAGTAAATCAGAAAAAAAAATGAACATGAATAATCGATAGTCATCAGTGATAGTTCATGGGAAATCAGAAATTAATAAATGTGAAGTATCAATAGTCATCAGACATAGTACTTGGGAAATCACAAATAAAGCTGAAATATCAATAGTCATCAGTCACAGATAATAGTAAGTCAGAAATAAATAAACAGGAATAATCAATAGTCAACAATCGTTGATAATAGTAAATCAGAAAAAAATGAACATCAATAATCAATATTCACCATTCGTGGATAATTGTAAATCTGAAAAAAATGAACATGAAAAATCAATTGTCGTCAGTCATAGTTCTTGGGAAATCAGAAATAAATAAAGGCAAAATATCAATAGTCATCAGTCATAGATAATAGTAAGTAAGAACTAAATGAACATGAATAATCAATATTCATCATTCGTTGATAATAGTGAATCAGAAAAAATTGAACATGAATAATCGATAGTAATCAGTCATAGTTCATAGTAAATCAGATATATATAAAGCTGAAATATCAATAGTCATCTGTCGTAGATAATAGTACATCAAAAATAAATGAACATGAATTATCAATATTCACCATTTGTGGATAATAGTAAATCAGAAAAAAGTGAACATGAATAATCAATAGTCATCTGTCAGAGTTAATAGGAAGTCAGAAATAAATAAAGCTGAAGTATCAATAGTCATCAGTCATAGATAATACTAAGACAGATAATAATGAACAGGAATAATCAATATTCACGATTCGTGGATAAAGTAAATCAGAAATAAATGAACACGAATAACCAGTCATAGTTAATAGAAAATCAGAAATAAATAAAGATGAAATATCAATAGTCGTCAATAATAGATAATAATAAGTCAGAAATTAAAGAACATCTATAATCAATATTCATTATTCGTTGATAATAGTTAGTCAGAAATAAATGAACATGAATAATCAATATTCACCATTCCTGGATAATGGTAAATCTGAAAAAATAAACATTAATAATCAAGAGTCATCAGTCATAGTTCATGGAAAGTCAGAAATAAATAAATTCAGTTATTAGTAGACATCAGTCATAGATAAGACTAAGACAGTTATAAATGCACAGGAATAATCAATATTCACGATTCGTGGATAATAGTAAATGAGAAATAAATGAACACGGATAACCAAAAGTCATCAGTCATAGTTAATAGGAAATCAGGAATAAATAAATCTGATACATCAATAGGCATCATTCATAGAAGGAAGTAAGTCAGAAATAAATGAACAAGAATAAACAATATTCACCATTCCTGGATAATAGTAAATCAGATATATATGAACATGAATACTCAATAGTCATCAGTAGCTTTTAATAGTAAATCAGAAAAAAATTAAGCTGAAATATCAATAGACATTATTCATAGATAATAGTAAGTCAGAAATAAAAGAAAAGGAATAATCAATATTCACCATTCGTGTATAACAGTTAACCACAAATAAATGAATATGAATAATCAATAGTCATCAGTCATAGTTCATAGTAAATCAGAAATATATGAAGCTGAAATATCAATAGTCATCAGTCAAAGATAATAGTAAGTCAGAAATAAATGAACAGGAATAATCAATATTCACGATTCGTGGTTAATAGTAAATCATAAATAAATGATCGTGAATAACCAATAGTCGTCAGTCATAGCTAATAGGAAATCAGAAATAAATAAAGGTGAAATATCAAGAGTCATCAGTCATAGATAATAGTAAGTCAGAAATAAATGAACAGGAATAATCAATATTCAACAATCGTTGATAATAGTAAATCAGAAAAAAATAAACATCAATATTCACCAATCGTGGATAATGGTAAAACTGAAAAAAATGAACATGGATAATAAATAGTCATCAGTCATAGTTCATGGGAAATCATAAATAAATAAACCTGAACTATCATGAGTTATCAGTCATAGATAATAGTAAGTCGGCTATAAATGCACAGGAATAATCAATATTCATGATTCGTGGATGATAGTAAATCAGAATAAATGAACATGAATAAACAAAAGTCATCAGTCATAGTTAATAGGAAATCAGAAATACATAAAGATGATATATCAATAGACATTATTCATAGATAATAGTAAGTCAGAAATAAAAAAACAGGAATAATCAATATTCAACAATCGTTGATAATAGTAAATCAGAAAAAAATGAACATCAATATTGTATATTCACGATTAATGGATATTGGTAAATCTGAAAAAAAGAACATGAAAAATCAATAGTCATCAGTCATAGAACTTGGGAAATCAGAAATAAATGAAGGTGAAATATCAATATTTATCAGTCATAGATAATAGTAAGTCAGAAATAAATGACCATGAATAATCAATATTAACTACTTGCGGATAATAGTACATCAAAAAAAATTGAACATGAATAATCGATAGTCATCAGTCATAGTTCATAGTAAATCAGAAATATATAAAGCTGAAATATCAATAGTCATCAGTCATAGATAATAGTAAGTCCGAAATAAATGAACATGAATGATCAATATTTACCATTCGTGGATAATAGTAAATCAGAAATAAGTGAACATGAATAATCAATATTCATCAGTCATAGTTCATGGGAAGTCAGAAATAAGTAAACCTGAATTAATAATAGTCATCAGTCATAGATAATCGTAAGTCAGATATAAATGAACAGGAATAATCAATATTCACGATTCGTGGATAATAGTAAATCAGAAATAAATGAACCTGAATAATCAATAGTCATCAGTCATTATTCATGGGTAGTCAGATATAAATAAACCTGAAGTATGAAGAGTTATCATCATAGATAATAGTAAGTCAGTTATAAATCCACAGGAATATTCAATATTCATGATTCGTGGATAATAGTAAATCAGAAATAAATGAACATGAATAATCAA
>NW_021615336.1:0-1093 GCF_004785775.1 Grammomys surdaster
CTCAGGTGGTAGCAGATGCTGGAAAGAATGTGGAGAAAGAGGAACACTCCTCCATTGTTGGTGGGATTGTTAGCTGGTACAACCACTCTAGAAATCAGTCTTCTGGTTCCTCAGAAAATTGGACATAGCATTCATTGCCTGATGACCAAGCTATACCACTCCTGGAAATGTACCCAGAAGCTGTTCCAACATATAACAAGGACACATGCTCCAGTATGTTCATAGCAGCCTTATTTAAAATATTCAGAAGCTGGAAGGAATCCATATGTCCTTCAACAGAGGAATGGATACAGAAAATGTGATACATTTTCACAATGGAATATTCCTCAGCTATTAAAAACAATGAATTTGTGAAATTCTTAGGCAAATGAATAGAAGTAGAAAATATCATCCTGATTGAGGTAATCCAATCACAAAAGAACACACATGGTATGCACTCACTGATAATTCTATATTATCCCAAAAGCTCACAAAACTGAAGATACAACTCACAGACCACATAAAGCTCATGAAGGAAGACCAACGTGTGGCTGCTTCAGTCCTTCTTAGAAGGAGTAACAAAATACTCTTGGGGCCAAATATGGTGTAGGACAGAAACTGAGGGAGGGCCGGGCGGTGGTGGTGCACGCCTTTAATCCCAGCACTTGGGAGGCAGAGGCAGGTGGATTTCTGAGTTTGAGGCCAGCCTGGTCTACAGAGTGAGTTCCAGGACAGAGAGAAGCCCTGTCTCGAAAAAGAAAAAAAAAAGAAACTGAAGGAGGGGCTGTCTGGAGACAGTTCCACCTGGATATCCATCCCATGTAGGTCACTAAAGGCAGACACTGATGTGCATGCCAGGAAATGATTGCTGACAGGAGCCTGATATAGCTGTCTCCTTTGAAGTCTCCCAGAGCCTGACACATACAGAGGCAGATACTCATAGCTAACCATTGAACTAATCATGGGGTTCCCAATGTAGGGAGAAGACTGAAGGAGATGAAGGTGTTTGTGTCCCCATGAGGAGAGCAAGAATACCAACCAACCAGAGATCTCAGGGTTAAACCACAAACCTGGGAGCACATAGGGATGGACCCATGGCTCCAGCTGTATACTT
>NW_021615337.1:0-1163 GCF_004785775.1 Grammomys surdaster
TCATAGTTAGTAGGAAATCAGAAATAAATAAAGCTGAAATATCAATAGTCATCAGTCATAGATAATACTAAGTCAGAAATAAATGAACATGAATAGTCAATAATCACCAATCGTTTATAATAGTAAATCAGGAATCAATGAACATGAATAATCAATAGTCATCAGTGATAGTTAGTAGGAAATCAGAAATAAATAAAGATGAAATATCAATAGTGAACAGTCATAGAAAATAGTAAATCAGAAATTAATGAATAGGAATAATAAATATTCATCATACGTAGAGAATAGTAAATCAGAAATAGATGAACATGAATAATCAATAGTCATCAGTCATAGTTAATAAGAAATCAGAAATAAATAAAGAATTTCCTTTTCTAACTCTGTGAAGAATTGAGTTGGGATTTTAATGGGGATTGCATTGAATCTGTAGATTGCTTTTGGCAAGATGGCCATGTTTATTATATTAATCCTGCCAATCCATGAGCATGGGAGATCTTTCCATCTTCTGAGATCTTCTTCGATTTCTTTCTTCAGGGACTTGAAGTTCTTGTCGTACAGGTCTTTCACTTGCTTGGTTAGATTCACACCAAGGTATTTCATATTATTTGCAACTATTGTGAAGGGTGTCATTTCCCTAATTTCTTTTTCAGTCTGTTTATCTTTCATGTAGAGGAAGGCTACTGATTTGTTTGAGTTGATTTTATAACCAGCCACTTTGCTGAAGTTGTTTATCAGGTTTAGGAGTTTTCTGGTAGAAGTTTGGGGGTCACTTAAGTATACTATCATATCATCTGCAAATAGCGATATTTTGACTTCTTCCTTTCCTATTTGTATCCCTTTGACTTCTTTTTGCTGTCTAATTGCTCTGGCTAAGACTTCCAGTACTATATTGAATAGGTAGGGGGAGAGTGGGCAACCTTGTCTAGTCCCTGATCTTAGTGGGATTGCTTCAAGTTTCTCTCCATTTAGCTTGATGTTGGCTACTGGTTTGCTGTAAATTGCTTTTACTATGTTTAGGTAGGGGCCTTGAATTCCTGATCTTTCCAAGACTTTTATCATGAAGGGATGTTGAATTTTGTCAAATGATTTCTCAGCATCTAGTGAGATGATCATGTGGTTTTTTTCTTTAAGTTTGTTTATATAGTGGATTACATTGATGGATT
>NW_021615338.1:0-2898 GCF_004785775.1 Grammomys surdaster
TGACTATCTTGGGTCCTCTCTGTTGGTCCCAGATTTCTCATGTCATAGGAGGCTACAACTCCAGGCTGTCCTCATGTCCAAATTCACTTTGCTGTTAGGATTTCTGACACAGAACTTGAAGTTCACATAGGAGTGAGATGGGGCCAAAGGCTATTTTGATTCCTCCAAAAGTAAATCAGAGTCCTTGCAATGAATCCCAGTCTGGAAATAATAGTAGTAATTTGTGAGCTCTCATCATGCATTTAAGAAGCCTGGACTGGTGTTTCTTTGTGAGGGATGCTATCTGTTCTCTGTTTATGGAAAATCATTTTTGCAACTTCCTAGAGATGCTTTGGGTTCAGTTAGATCTGTCAATAGCTGGAAGGGCCTGGTTCTGCATGCTGCCTTTCAGTGTGACTGGATTTTCTGAAAGTCATCATGCTTTTCTCAATTTGTGTTCATTATAATCTGAGATAATGCCACATCACTGCATTCATTTGATATTATGATTGTGTGTGTGTGTGTGTGTGTGTGTGTGTATGTCTGTGTTTCACTTAAGATCCAGGAAGTCTGTGTAGAGTGATGGGGCCTGAGGATTTACCTGACTCACTTTTCAGGTAATGAGAGTGATGAGGCCATGGAGACTCATTTGTAGCAGCACAACACATGACCTCTGTGCTCACCTCTGATAGTCATTGGAAACTCCTGATATGTTTAATAAACCATTTGTCATGTAAATAGTGATTATGTCCTTTGGGAATTTAGGTAGCAATAGAACCAAAGATTGAGAAAACCTTATTTAGAAACAGAAAAATAGCCATCCCAGATTAAAGTTGGACCCAGGACTGTGACACAGGCTCTTGGACAGTTTTTAAAGACCTAATCTATTTTTAAAGCCCCCTCTGGGAGCTAAAGCAGGTCAGCTCCCTTCTTTTAGTTCCATAACTCTACTGGACTCAGACTAAGATTATCAAGTTTAATAAGCACCAAGAGGACCCAGTTCAAAGGAACCAGGATGTGGCATGTATGGGTTCGGGTAGTCCATGAGTCAAGCTGAATTTATGTAATGCTTGAAACCTTAGTTCAGAGGATTATATGTTCCTTGGGCCATGCTCTCCCACAGGATCAACTTTGAGAACATGATGCTTGAGATGCAACACGACCAGGTAATGACCGATCTCAAAAAAATTCCTCAGGAGATCAGTGAGGCCTTGTACAAGTGCAAGGAGCTGTCTACAGAAAATCAACTTTATTGGTGAGTGACTATCAGTGTCATTACCCCAGCACTAGGCATAGAATATGTGTGTCCATCACTAACTTTCAAACAAAGTACTGTTTGCCTTTCAACAGGAAGCTTGCCTCCCTCAAAGAAAGGCTCTAGGATTTTTATCTCTTGGACTCATTTTGATGAGGTGTGATGACTCTGTGAGCCCCTGGAATCATTGTCCTTCCCAACTCAGTATCCTCTGGATAGAAAAGGTGTGCACCTTAATGGTGATATCAGTCAACCTTGAGTCTCTGGGCCCTGAAAACAGATTTATAGTTCGGGTTTGCATGAGACACATAGAACGATTGCATATCTATTGAGTCTGTTCTCCTCTTCTAGATAAGGATTTCCCTCTCTTACTTACAGGTGGTTTTCTAATACCTGGACATATAGACAATCATGGGGCCTATGTACTCTTCTGCTAAATATATGAGACCCTGTTGGTGTCACGGTTTTCAGAAGTACTTTGAGTCTTCTGGAATGTTACTCTCTTCTCGATTTGACCTTCTTATATGTGATGTTCTATGGCTTCTCTGGTCTGTAGTCTGCGTCTGTCTGGGGACCAGGGCCCATGGTGAGAAGGGATGGTACTTGGAGAAGTGGGAGGTAGATGGATGCTGCCTGAAAATCACCATTTCTTCTTTGTGGTTCAGCATCAGGAACTGTCAGCTCCTGACAAAGTCTCTTCATATAAAGAACTAAGTAAAAATTCTGTGGAACGAGAACAGGCAGCTGCTAAGAGAGCAGATTGCACTGGAAGAGTGTACTAAGAAAACAAAGAGGTTATGTGTGGAGGCCAGCTTGAAGATATACGACAAGTATACAAAACAGCAGCAGCAGAAGGTAGGTTGCATGATGCATCAGGGGCATTTTGTGGACTCATGTCTAACCATAAACACAGCCAAGCCCAGATAACCATCATCTACCTTGTCCAGACACTCTCCTATGTCTTACCCAGTTTTTCATTTCTGTGATCATTTACAAGACTTTCTGTGTAGTTAGCCTCTTTCAAGAAACTGGATGATTGGCAAGCAATCCCTCCTCCTCAGCTCCAAGCTGCAGTTCATTAAGATATGTTGAAAACACATTACACCTCTACATGCCTTTATGCTATAGGGGTTCTATATGGGTGCCTCCGATGTAGTAGCACAGAACATTGAGTGATATAGTCAGGGCCTGTAACTCACTTGCTTTGGATCCATGGTTCCACCTGCATATGTAATGGAGGATGGCCTTGTCAGACATAGGTGGGAGAGGAGGTCCTTGGTCCCATGAAGGCTGGATGCTCCAGTTGGGGGAATTCAATGGGAGGGTGGTGAGTGGGGGTAAATCTTCATTGAAGGAGGATGAGGCTGGATGGAATAGGGGATTTCTGGGTGGGAGGATGAAGAAAGGTGATAACATCTGAAATATAATAAAACATCCAATAAAAAGATTATTTAAAAAAGAGATGGGGTGGGGGCTTCTATCTTTTCTCTCTCTCTTCCCCTGCATTGCAAAATTGTCTCTTCCCACAGCCTAGACCTTGATTCACACTGACAGAGCCTGAAGAGCTGCTTGTCAGTCCTGGCTTCTGTCAGTGTTGCTAGGGTTCTTTCCTGGAGCTTATATTCAGGAGCTTACTGGATGAACAGGGATGTGTGAAAGGCTTC
>NW_021615339.1:0-2386 GCF_004785775.1 Grammomys surdaster
TAAATCTGAAAAAAATGAACATGAATATTCAATAGTCATCAGTCATAGTTAATAGGAAATCAAAAATAAAAAAAGCTGAAATATCAATAGTCATCAATCATAGATAATAGTAAGTCAGAAATAAATGAACAGGAATAATCAATACTCACCATTCTTGGTTAATAGGAAATCATATATAAATGAACATGAATAATCAATAGTCATCAGGAATATTTAATAGTAAACCAGAAATAAATAAAGGTGAAATATCAATAGTCATCAGTCATAGATAATAGTAAATCAGAAATAAATGGACATGAATAATAAATATTCATGATTCATGGATAATAGTAAATCAGAAATAAATGAACACGAATAACCAATACTCATCAGTCATACTTCATGGGAAATCAGAAATAAATAAAGCTGAAATATCAATATTCATCAGTCATAGATAATAGTAAGTTAGAAAAAAATGAAAAGCAATAATCAATATTCACCAAAGGATGATTATAGTAAATCAGACATAAATGAACATGAATAATCAGTATTCACTAATCGTGGATAATGGTAAATCTGAAAAAAATGAACATGAATAATCAATTGTCATCAGTCATATTTCATAGTAAATCAGAAATATACAAATATTATCAGTCATAGATAATAGTTCGTCAGAAATGAATGTACATGGATAATCAATATTCAGCATTGCTGGATAATAGTAAATCAGAAATAAATGAATATGAATAATCAATATTCATCAGTCATTGTTCATGGGAAATCAGAAATAAATATAGCTGAAATATCATTAGTCAGCAGTCAAGGTTAATAGTAATTCAGAAATAAATGAACAGGAACAATCGATATTCAGCATTCATGGATAATAGTAAATCAGATATAAATGAACATGAATAATCAATAGTCATCAGTCATAATTAATAGGAAATCAGAAATAAATAAACTTGGAATATCATTAGTCATCAGTCATAGATGATAGTAAATCAGAAATAAATGAACACGAATAATCAGTATTTACCATTCGTGGATAATAGTTAAGCAGAAATAAATGAACATGAATAATCAATATTCATCAGTCGTAGTTAATAGGAAATCAGAAATTAGTAAAGCTGAAATATCAATCATCATCAGTCATAGATAATAGTAAGTCATAAATAAATGAACAGGAAAAATCAGTATTCACCATTCGTGGATAATATTAAATCATAAATAAATGAACATGAATAATCAATAGTGATCATTAATAGATAGTAATAAACCAGAAATATATAAAGCAGATATATCAATAGTCATCAGTCATAGATAAGAACAAGTCAGAAATAAATAAAAAGGAATAATCAATATTCACCATTGTTCAAAAATAGCAAATCAGAAATAAATGAACATTAATGATCAATATTCACCATTCGTGGATAATAATAAATCAGAAATAAATGAACACGAATAGTCAATAGTCATCAGTCATGGTTCATATTAAATCAGAAATAAATGAACCTGAATTATCAATAGTCATCAGTCATAGATAACAGTAAGTCAGAAATAAATGTACAGGAATAATCAATATTCATGATTTGTGCATAATAGTGAATCAGAAATAAATGAACACGAATAATCAATAGTCTTCAGTCATAGTTAGTAGGAAATCAGAAATAAATAAAGCTGAAATATCAATACTCATCAGTCATAGATAAGACTAAGTCAGAAATAAATGAACATGAATAATCAATAATCACCAATCGTTTATAATAGTAAATCAGGAATCAATGAACATGAATAATCAATAGTCATCAGTGATAGCTAATAGGAAATCAGAAATAAATAAAGATGAAATATCAATAGTGAACAGTCATAGAAAATAGTAAATCAGAAATTAATGAATAGGAATAATAAATATTCATCATACGTAGAGAATAGTAAATCAGAAATAGATGAACATGAATAATCAATAGTCATCAGTCATAGTTAATAAGAAATCAGAAATAAATAAAGAATTTCCTTTTCTAACTCTGTGAAGAATTGAGTTGGGATTTTAATGGGGATTGCATTGAATCTGTAGATTGCTTTTGGCAAGATGGCCATGTTTATTATATTAATCCTGCCAATCCATGAGCATGGGAGATCTTTCCATCTTCTGAGATCTTCTTCGATTTCTTTCTTCAGGGACTTGAAGTTCTTGTCGTACAGGTCTTTCACTTGCTTGGTTAGATTCACACCAAGGTATTTCATATTATTTGCAACTATTGTGAAGGGTGTCATTTCCCTAATTTCTTTTTCAGTCTGTTTATCTTTCATGTAGAGGAAGGCTACTGATTTGTTTGAGTTGATTTTATAACCAGCCACTTTGCTGAAGTTGTTTATCAGGTTTAGGAGTTCTCTGGTGGAAGTTTGG
>NW_021615340.1:0-2728 GCF_004785775.1 Grammomys surdaster
ATTCCTCCAGAAGTTCTTTTATTGTTGAGAATAGTTTTCGCTATCCTGGGTTTTTTGTTATTCCATATGAATTTGAGAATTTCCTTTTCTAACTCTGTGAAGAATTGAGTTGGGATTTTAATGGGGATTGCATTGAATCTGTAGATTGCTTTTGGCAAGATGGCCATTTTTATTATATTAATCCTGCCAATCCATGAGCATGGGAGATCTTTCCATCTTCTGAGATCTTCTTCAATTTCTTTCTTCAGAGACTTGAAGTTCTTGTCATACAGGTCTTTCACTTGCTTGGTTAGATTCACACCAAGGTATTTTATATTATTTGCAACTATTGTGAAGGGTGTCATTTCCCTAATTTCTTTTTCAGTCTGTTTATCTTTCATGTAGAGGAAGGCTACTGATTTGTTTGAGTTGATTTTATAACCAGCCACTTTGCTGAAGTTGTTTATCAGGTTTAGGAGTTCTCTGGTGGAAGTTTGGGGGTCACTTAAGTATACTATCATATCATCTGCAAATAGCGATATTTTGACTTCTTCCTTTCCTATTTGTATCCCTTTGACTTCTTTTTGCTGTCTAATTGCTCTGGCTAAGACTTCCAGTACTATATTGAATAGGTAGGGGGAGAGTGGGCAACCTTGTCTAGTCCCTGATCTTAGTGGGATTGCTTCAAGTTTCTCTCCATTTAGCTTGATGTAGGCTACTGGTTTGCTGTAAATTGCTTTTACTATGTTTAGGTAGGGGCCTTGAATTCCTGATCTTTCCAAGACTTTTATCATGAAGGGATGTTGAATTTTGTCAAATGCTTTCTCAGCATCTAGTGAGATGATCATGTGGTTTTTTTCTTTAAGTTTGTTTATATAGTGGATTACATTGATGGATTTCCGAATATTGAACCATCCCTGCATTCCTGGGATAAAACCTACTTGATCATGATGGATGATTGTTTTGATGTGGTCTTGGATTCGGTTTGCTAGAATTTTATTGAGTATTTTTGCATCGATGTTCATAAGGGAGATTGGTCTGAAGTTCTCTTTCTTTGTTGGGTCCTTGTGGGGTTTGGGAATGAGTGTAATTGTAGCTTCATAGAACGAATTGGGTAGTGTTCCTTCTGTCTCTATTTTGTGGAATAGTTTGAAGAGAATTGGTATTAGGTCTTCCTTGAAGGTCTGATAGAATTCAGCACTAAAACCATCTGGTCCTGGGCTTTTTTTAGTGGGGAGGCTTTTGATGACTGCTGCTATTTCCTGAGGGGTTATGGGACTATTTAGATGGTTTATCTGCTCCTGGTTTAACTTCGGTACCTGGTATCTGTCTAGGAAATTGTCCATTTCATCCAGATTTTCCAGTTTTGTTGAGTATAGGCCTTTGTAGTAGGATCTGATGATTTTTTGAATTTCTTCAGTTTCTGTTGTTATGTCTCCCTTTTCAGTTCTGATTTTATTAATTTGGATACTGTCTCTGTGCCCTCTGGTTAATCTGGCTAAGGGTTTATCTATCTTGTTGATTTTCTCAAAGAACCAACTCCTGGTTTTATTGATATTTTGTATTGTTCTTTCTGTTTCTATTTGGTTGATTTCAGCCCTGAGTTTGATTATTTCCTGCCTTCTACTCCTCCTGGGTGTATTTGCTTCTTTTTGTTCTAGAGCTTTTAGTTGTGCAGTCAACTTGTTAGTGTGTGCTCTTTCCAGTTCCTTTTTGTAGGCACTTAGAGCTATGAGCTTTCCTCTTAGCACTGCCTTCATGGAGTCCCACAAGTTTTGGTATGATGTGTCCTCATTTTCATTGAATTCTAAAAAGTCTTTTATTTCTTTCTTTATTTCTTCCTTGACCAAGTCATCATTGAGTAGAGAGTTGTTCAGTTTCCATGTGTACGTGGGTTTTCCATTGTTTTTGTCATTATTAAAGACCAGTCTTAGTCCGTGGTGATCTGATAAGATGCAAGGGATTATTTCAATCTTTTTGTATCTGTAGAGGCTTGTTTTGTGACCAATTATATGGTCTATTTTGGAGAAGGTACCATGAGGTGCTGAGAAAAAGGTATATTCTTTTGTTTTAGGATGAAATGTTCTATAGATGTCTGTTAAGTCCATTTGGTTCATAACTTCTGTTAATTTCAAAGTGTCTCGGTTTAGTTTCTGTTTCCATGATCTGTCCATTGCTGACAGTGGGGTGTTGAAATCCCCCACTATTATTGTGTGAGGTGTAATGTGTGTTTTGAGCTTTAGTAAAGTTTCTTTTATGTATGAAGGTGCCCTTGCATTTGGAGCATAGATGTTCAGAATTGAGAGTTCACCTTGGTAGATTTTTCCTTTGATGAGTATGAAGTGTCCTTCCTTATCTTTTTTGATTAATTTTGGATGAAAGTCGATTTTATTTGATATTAGAATGGCTACTCCAGCTTGTTTCTTGGGACCATTGGCTTGAAAAATTGTTTTCCACCCTTTTATTCTGAGGTAGTGTCTGTCTTTGTCACTGAGGTGCGTTTCTTGTATGCAGCAAAATTCTGGGTCTTGTTTGTGTATCCAGTCTGATAGTCTGCATCTTTTTATTGGGGAATTGAGACCATTGATGTTAAGAGATATTAAGGAAAAATGATTGTTGCTTCCTGTTATTTTTGTTATTAGAGGTAAAGTTATGTTTGTATCTTTTTTGGGGGTTGTTGGAAGATTACTTACTTGCTTTTCCTAGGTTGTAGTTTCCCTCCTTGTGTTGGCATTTTCCATCAATTATC
>NW_021615341.1:0-2888 GCF_004785775.1 Grammomys surdaster
CAAGTCTAAGTGGATAAAGGACCTCCACATAAAACCAGATACACTGAAACTAATAGAAGAGAAGGTGGGGAAAAGCCTCGAATACTTGGGCACAGGTGGGCACAGGGGAAAAGTTCCTGAACAGAACACCAATGGCATATGCTCTAAGATCAAGAATTGACAAATGGGACTTCATAAAATTGCAAAGTTTCTGTAAGGCAAAGGACACTGTCAATAGGACAAAACGACAACCAACAAATTGGGAAAAGATTTTTACCAATCCTACTTCTGATAGAGGGCTAATATCCAATATATACAAAGAACTCAAGAAAGTAGACTCCAGACAACCAAATTACCCTATTAAAAATGGGGTATAGAGCTTAACAAAGAAGTTTGAATGGAAGAAACTCTAATGGTCGAGAAGCACCTAAAGAAATGTTCAGTGTCCTTAGTCATCAGGGAAATGCAAATCAAAACAACTCTGAGATTCCATCTCACACCAGTCAGAATGGCTAAGATTAAGAACTCAGGTTCCATTTAAAGCATCCAAACAGCCAGAATCGAATTTCCAACAAAAACAACAACATGGACAGACCTATCACAATGATAACACAGTCTCTGGTACACACTTCTATATTAGTTAAGGATTCATAACAGAGAAGAGACCCCATGAGT
Organism: Grammomys surdaster; assembly: GCF_004785775.1. Lineage (NCBI taxonomy): Eukaryota > Metazoa > Chordata > Mammalia > Rodentia > Muridae > Grammomys > Grammomys surdaster. Next base: position 655 of record NW_021615341.1, read on the forward strand.
AAGACAACTCTTATGGAGAATGACAGTCAATTTGGGCTGACTGACAACCTAAAGATTCCTTCTATTAAAACGATGGCAGGAATTCGGACACCATTCAGGATGACATAGTGTTAACGATGCCAAGGAAGGCAGGTTATTCTATTCCACAGGCTGCCAGGAGGATGATTTTAACCAAGCTGGCCTGATCTGAGATTTTCATAAATCCTCCATTGTGACACACTTCCTATGACAAAGCGACCCCATCCTCAGTAAGGCCACATATCTGATTAGTGCTAAATTTATGTACACTAAGCATAGTGAAACAATCAAAACTATTCCCTGGCACTAATTTGTCTCTGCAAAAAAAAAAAAAAAATAATAAGATTATGGCGGCTATACCAAGCCAAAGGACCTTAGAAGTATCCAATGCCAAAATACACATAGTCTAGTACAGACTCAACAAAGCTCAGAATCCTAAATGTCCTTTGCTCCTCCAAAACTCTCTAAAATTCATTCCAGCATCAGATAAAAGCTTAACATCAGGTCACATATATACAACATCATAGGGTATATATAAAAATTTCAAAACTTCACAGAGATGATACTCCTTCAAATGAAGAATGAAATCCAACTGCAAAACTTTCAATTCCTGCATTGACTTTACTGATGTCCAGCTCTTTTCAGGTTTGCAAACTATAATCCACTTGTGCTGAATAAAAGATACTGTCACCTTTGTCTTGTTCTGGTTCCAATCCCTTATAGCTGCTTTCCTAAACAGGCATCCCACAGGGTTCACTGAGGATTATCTGGGCTTTTACAAAAAGAACTTGGGTTTCGCCTTTCAGTTCTAGTTTCAGTGTGATCATAAGCTCCTGCCAATAGTACTCCACTGTTGCTGCTCTTCCTTGTGGTGACCCATTTTACTGGACTCTCAAACACACCCAGTTCTTCAGCTTCCACCAGGCAGCACTTTCACCATGAGCCTCTCCTAGGCAGTCTTCAAGGTACCAATACTCAGCTTCATTGTGTAACCCCTTTCAGTCCTTTGACTTCAACAGACACTGAAGCAGCAATTTCCCCAAGGGCCTTAACTAGCCACTCACAGGACCAGGCCTCAAATGCTCTTCAGGATCCCTTCATTCCTTCAGTACAACCTGGAAGATTCCTCCAAATTATATGACTGCCTGCAGGAGGGCTATCTCTGGAACACAGCTTCTTGGTGCTCTCATAAAATACTTCCAATATATTATACATCAACGGTGACAGTTTCTAAGTCACTGGCAAATTCTTAGCTCAAACTAACTTGATTCAGCTGTCCAAGTAAACTCTACTATTTTGGATTCTAAAGCCAAAGCTACATGCCCAAAACTTCCAAGTTCTATCAGTTGCTGGTGGTGGAACTTAGCCAGTTGTTCAATGGCATTTATCCCAGCAACCTAGCCTCAATGGTTTGCTCACTGCCTAAGAATTGCTATCATGAAACATGATCTGTAGACTAACCTTGAAACCAGAGATCTGCTTGTCTCACACACTTTATTTGTGAACCACTGTGCTTGGAACTAATCTTTTCTTTACCTTTACCAAATAAAGAAAACTATTCTTTGCTTTCTTTTTCTAGGTTGGTCGTGATCTCAGAAATTACCTTTCCTCACTCTCTTGGCATTAAGGATGTATACTATCATGAATAAATACAAAGCTTTTCAGAGCCAGTATTCTCAAAATCTCTATCCAAAGTTACTGTAATACCATGGCATGATTTGGACCAAAACCCTCTGTTTTCTAGCCGATGATCCGGATCTCTGATTTTTCTCCAATTTATGGATATTAGTTCATAACATATGTAGTCATGTTGACAACTGACTGCAGCCATCCCCGTCCATCTCTTGGCCATTTGAATCAGAATCATATCTTCTTTTGTCCAAATGAAAAAAAAATAACTGCAGTATTAAAAGGCCTATATAATATAAACCATCCCTTTCTCAACAGAAAATGTACAAAGAGAATCCCTAGCTGGGGAAGATGTTTCCCCCTGGACAATTCTCAGTTACTTCCATTTAGTATCTTTGGATGCATGATTTAACACCATTCTACTTCCTGATACCCTGTTGTGAACACTATATTTGAACCCCTCCATTTTGGGCTTTCAGTTTCCCATTTTACTCTACTTTTTGAAATGTTTCCCATAAGAGTGAACAACAGAACAAAGTCTAATCTAGGTCTCTTTGTGGCTACCTTTATTAACGGTATTAATTTAC
>NW_021615342.1:0-2917 GCF_004785775.1 Grammomys surdaster
CTAAATCATGTTACAAGTGACATTTCAGTTAGGAATTGTGTTCAGTTTAAAGCAGAAACGCTTTAACACCCAGCCATGTATTTTACATTGTTATATATGGAATGTCCAAGTAAGTTGCTAAATTCCAGCAAAAAAGCACTATAGAACATACTGAACAAACCTCATGTAAAGATACAGGCATTGCAGTGAATACTTACGTCCAGAGCTAAAGGCAAGTAAAACAGAGCTGGAAACACCTAAATCATGTTATATGTGTCATTTCAGTTAGGAAGTGTGTTTGGTTTAAAGCAGAAACACATTTAGCATCCGGCAATGTATCTTACATTGTTTAATATGGAATATCCAAGTAAGTTGCTAGATCCCAGCAGAAAAGCACTATAGAACGTATTGAACATACTTCATGTAAAGATACACGCATTGCAGTGTATTCTTACTTCCAGAGCTAAAGGCAAGTATAAAACAGCTGAAAACACCTAAATCTTGTTATCTGTGACATTTCAGTTAGGAACTGTTTTTGGTTTAAAGCAGGAACACTTTTAACACCCGGCCATGTATCTTTCATTGTTACATATGGAATGTCCAAGTAAGTAGCTAGATTCCTGCAGAAAAGCACTATAGACCTTAGTGAACAAACCTCATGTAAAGATACACGCATTGCAGTGTATTCTTACTTCCAGAGCTAAAGGCAAGTACAAAAGAGCTGAAAACACCTAAATCATGTTACCTCTGACATTTCAGTTAGGAAGTGTGTTTGGTTTAAAGCAGAAACACATTTAACATCCGGCAATGTATCTTACATTGTTTGATATGGAATGTCCAAGTAAGTTGCTAGATCCCAGCAGAAAAGCACTATAGAACGTATTGAACATACTTCATGTAAAGATACACGCATTGCAGTGTATTCTTTCTTCCAGAGCTTAAGGCAAGTATAACACAGCTGAAAACACCTAAATCTTGTTATCTGTGACATTTCAGTTAGGAACTGTGTTTGGTTTAAAGCGGAAACACTTTTAACACCCTGCCATGTATCTTACAGTGTTTCATATGGAATGTCCAAGTATGTTGCTAGATCCCAGCAGAAAAGCAATATAGAACGTATTGAACATACTTCATGTAAAGATACACGCATTGCAGTGTATTCTTACTTCCAGAGCTAAAGGCAAGTATAACACAGCTGAAAACACCTAAATCTTGTTACCTGTGACATTTCAGTTAGGAAGTGTGCTTGGTTTACTGCAGAAACACTTTTAAAACCCGAACATGTTTCTTTCATTGTTACATATGGATTGTCCAAGTAAGTTGCTAGATTCCAGCAGAAAAGCACTACAGAACCAAATGAATATACTTCACGTAAAGATACATGAATGGCAGTGTTTTCTTACTTCCAGAGCTAAAGGCAAGTACAACTGAGCTGAAAACACCTCAATCATGTTACCTTTGATATTTCAGTTAGGAAGTGTGTTTGGTTTAAAGCCGAAACACTTTTAACACCCAGCCATGTGTCTTTCATTGATACATATGGAATGTCGAAGTAAGTTGCTAGATTCCTGCAGAAAAGCACTATAGAATGTACTGGACAAATCTCATGTAAAGATACACACATTGCAGTGTATTCTTAATTTGAGAGCTATAGGCAAGTACAACACAGCTGAAAACACCTAAATCATGTTACCTGTGACATTTCAGTTAGGAAGTGTGTTTGGTTTAAAGCAGAAACACTTTTAACACCCGGCCATGTATCTTTCATTGTTACATGTGGATTGTCCAAGTAAGTTGCTAGATTCCAGCAGAAAAGCACTATAGAACATATTGAACATACTTTATGTAAAGATACATGCATGGTAGTGTTTTCTTACATCCAGAGCTAAACCAAGTACAACACAGCTGAAAACACCTAAATCACGTTATATGTGACATTTCAGTTACGAAGTGTGTTTGGTTTACTGGAAAAACACTTTTAACACCAGGCCATGTATCTTACATTGTTTCTTATGGAATGTCCAAGTAAGTTGCTAGATTCCAGCAGAAAAGCACTAGAGAACGTACTGAACAAACCTCATGTAAAGATACATGCATTGCAGTGTTTTCTTACTTCCAGAGCTAAAGGCAAGTACAACACAGCTGAAAACACCTAAATCATGTTACCTGTGACATTTCAGTTAGGAACTGTGTTTGGGTTAAAGCAGAAACACTTTTAACACCCGGCCATGTATCCTACATTGTTTCATATGGAATGTCCAAGTAAGTTGCTAGATTCCAGAAGAAAAGCACTATAGAACTTACTGAACAAACATAATGTAAAGATACACACATTGCAGTGTATTCTTTCTTCCAGAGCCAAAGGCAAGTACAACACAGCAGAAAACACCTAAATCACCTTACATGTGACATTTCAGTTAGGAATTGTGGTGGGTTTAAAGCAGAAACACTTTTAACACCCGGTCATGTATCTTACATTGTTTCATATGGAATGTCCAAGTTAGTTGCTAGATTCCAGCAGAAAATCACTATAGAACGGACTGAACAAACCTCATGTCAAAATACATGCATTGCAGTGTATTCTTCCTTCCAGAGCTAAAGGCAAGTACAACACAGCTGAAAACACCTAAATCATGTTACCTCTGATATTTCAGTTAGGAAGTGTGTTTGGTTTAAAGCAGAAACACTTTTAACACCCGGCCATGTATCTTTCATTGATACATATGGAATGTCCAAGTGAGTTGTTAGATTCCAGCAGAAAACCACTATAGACCATACTGACCAAACCTCATGTAAAGATGCACGCATTGCAGTGTATTCTTACTTCCAGAGCTAAAGGCAAGTACAACACAGCTGAAAACACCTAAATCTTTTACTTGTGACATTTCAGTTAGGAAGTGTGTTTGGTTTACTGCAGAAACAATTTTAACACCAGCCC
>NW_021615343.1:0-3793 GCF_004785775.1 Grammomys surdaster
CCCGCCCCTCCGGAATTCCACTTCCCTTCTGCCCCTGCCTGGTCCTCTGGGCTGGATCAGACACAGAGTTGGTCTGCTCCTGTCCTGTGGAGAAACTGAATCCTGAGTCATCCAGGAGCCACTGCACTCAGAGCAGGTGACACAGAGTCGGTCTGCTCCTGTCCTGTTGAGAAACTGAATCCTGAGTCATCCAGGAGCCACTGCACTCAGAGCAGCTGGAGCCACTGCACTCAGAGCAGCTGAAACTGAATCCTGAGTCATCGAGGACCCACTGCACTCAGAGCAGAAGGATTTCCAGATCCAAGAGGTGACCTGAGTCCCAGGAGTTATTCCACCCAGGAGATTAGGAGCATAAGACCACAGAGACCTCTGGACTCTGAGGAGCTCTGCAATAAGCAAGATAACTGGAAATACAGACTCCAGTTTTACACAGTGAGGGCAGGTACCACTAGAGTTAACCAGATGGCGAAAGGCAAGCGCAAGAACATAAGCAACGGAAACCAAAGTTTCTTGGCATCATCAGTGCCCAATTCTCCCAATATAGCAAGCCCTGAACACCCCATCACACCTGAAAAGCAGGATTCAGAATTAAAATCACTTCTCATGATGATGATAGAGGATTATAAGAAGGAATTAAGTAACTCCCTTAAAGAAATACATGAGAGTACAAGTAAACAGGTAGAAGCCCTTAAAGAGGAATCACAGAAATCCCTTAAAGAAATGGAAGAAAACACAAAGAAGGAATTAAACAAAAACATTCAGGACCTGAAACTAGAAATAGAAACAATAAAGAAAGTTCAAAGGGAGACAACCATGGAGATAGAAAACCTAAGAAAGAGATCAGGAGTCACAGACGCAAGCATCACCAACCGAATACAAGAGATAGAAGAGAGAATCTCAAATGCAGAAGATACGGTGGAAAATATTGACACAGTTGTCAAAGAAAATGCAAAACGCAAAAAACTCCTAACTCAAAACATCCAGGAAATCCAGGACACAATGAGAAGACCAAACCTAAGGATAATAGGTATAGATGAGAATGAAGAGTCCCAACTTAAAGGGACAGTAAATATCTTCAAAAAATTATTGAGGAAAACTTCCCTAACCTAAAGAACAAGATGCCCATAAACATACAAGAAGCCTACAGAACACCAAATAGACTAGACCAGAAAAGAAATACCTCCCGTCACATAATAATCAAAACATCAGATGCACAAAACAAAGAAAAAATACTAAAAGCAGTAAGGGAAAAAGGTCAAGTAACATACAAAGGCAGACCTATAAGAATTACACCAGACTTCTCACCAGAGACTATAAAAGCCAGAAGAGCCTGGACTGACATCATACAGACCCTAAGAGAACACAATTGCCAGCCCAGATTACTATACCCAGCAAAGCTCTCAATCACTATAGATGGTGAAACCAAGATATTCCATGACAAAACCAAATTTGCACAGGATCTTCTCACAAACCCAGCACTTCAAAGGATAATTGATGGAAAACGCCAACACAAGGAGGGAAACTACAACCTAGAAAAAGCAAGGAAGTAATCTTCCAACAACCCCAAAAGAAGATAACTATACAAACATAATTCTACCTCTAATAACAAAAATAACAGGAAGCCACAATCATTTTTTCCTTAATATCTCTTAACATCAATGGTCTCAATTCCCCAATAAAAAGACGCAGACTAGCAGACTGGATACACAAACAAGACCCAGAATTTTGCTGCATACAGGAAACACACCTCAGTGACAAAGACAGACACTACCTCAGAATAAAAGGGTGGAAAACAATTTTCCAAGCCAATGGTCCCAAGAAACAAGCTGGAGTAGCCATTCTAATATCAAATAAAATCAACTTTCATCCAAAATTAATCAAAAAAGATAAGGAAGGACACTTCATACTCATCAAAGGAAAAATCTACCAAGGTGAAGTCTCAATTCTGAACATCTATGCTCCAAATGCAAGGGCACCTACATACATAAAAGAAACTTTACTAAAGCTCAAAACACACATTGCACCTCACACAATAATAGTGGGGGATTTCAACACCACACTCTCAGCAATGGACAGATCATGGAAACAGAAACTAAACTGAGACACTTTGACATTAACAGAAGTTATGAACCAAATGGACTTAACAGACATCTATAGAACATTTCATCCTAAAACAAAAGAATATACCTTTTTCTCAGCACCTCATGGTACCTTCTCCAAAATAGACCATATAATTGGTCACAAAACAACCCTCTACAGGTACAAAAAGATTGAAACAATCCCTTACATCTTATCAGATCACCACGGACTAAGACTGGTCTTTAATAATGACAAAACCAATGGAAAACCCACGTGCACATGGAAACTGAACAACTCTCTACTCAATGATGACTTGGTCAAGGAAGAAATAAAGAAAGAAATAAAAGACTTTTTAGAATTCAATGAAAATGAGGACACATCATACCAAAACTTGTGGGACTCCATGAAGGCAGTGCTAAGAGGAAAACTCATAGCTCTAAGTGCCTACAAAAAGAAACTGGAAAGAGCACACACTAACAAGTTGACTGCACAACTAAAAGCTCTAGAACAAAAAGAAGCAAATACACCCAGGAGGAGTAGAAGGCAGGAAATAATCAAACTCAGGGCTGAAATCAACCAAATAGAAACAGAAAGAACAATACAAAATATCAATAAAACCAGGAGCTGGTTCTTTGAGAAAATCAACAAGATAGATAAACTGTTAGCCAGATTAACCAGAGGGCACAGAGACAGTATCCAAATTAATAAAATCAGAACTGAAAAGGGAGACATAACAACAGAAACTGAAGAAATTCAAAAAATCATCAGACCCTACTACAAAGGCCTATACTCAACAAAACTGGAAAACCTGGATGAAATGGACAATTTCCTAGACAGATACCAGGTCCCAAAGTTAAACCAGGAGCAGATAAACCATTTAAATAGTCCCATAACCCCTCAGGAAATAGCAGCAGTCATTCAAAGTCTCCCCACTAAAAAAAGCCCATTACCAGATGGTTTTAGTGCTGAATTCTATCAGACCTTCAATGAAGACCTAATATCAATTCTCTTCAAACTGTTCCACAAAATAGAAACAGAAGGAACACTACCCAATTCGTTCTATGAAGCTACAATTACACTCATACCCAAACCCCACAAGGACCCAACAAAGAAAGAGAACTTCAGACCAATCTCCCTTATGAACATCGATGCAAAAATACTCAATAAAATTCTAGCAAACCGAATCCAAGAACACATCAAAACAATCATCCATCATGATCAAGTAGGTTTTATCCCAGGAATGCAGGGATGGTTCAATATTCGGAAATCCATCAATGTAATCCACTATATAAACAAACTTAAAGAAAAAAACCACATGATCATCTCACTAGATGCTGAGAAAGCATTTGACAAAATTCAACATCCCTTCATGATAAAAGTCTTGGAAAGATCAGGAATTCAAGGCCCCTACCTAAACATAGTAAAAGCAATTTACAGCAAACCAGTAGCCAACATCAAGCTAAATGGAGAGAAACTTGAAGCAATCCCACTAAGATCAGGGACTAGACAAGGCTACCTACTTTCTCCCTACCTATTCAATATAGTACTGGAAGTCCTAGCCAGAGCAATTAGACAACAAAAAGAAGTCAAAGGGATACAAATAGGAAAGGAAGAAGTCAAAATATCACTATTTGCAGATGATATGATAGTATACTTAAGTGACCCCAAAACTTCCACCAGAGAACTCCTAAACCTGATAAACAACTTCAGCAAA
>NW_021615344.1:0-1977 GCF_004785775.1 Grammomys surdaster
GCTACGCAGAGAAACCCTGTCTCGAAAAACCAAAAAAAAAAAAAAAAAAAAGAAGATCCCTATCCCAAGGGACTATCATGGCAAGGGTAGCCAGTTGTATCTTTTCTATTAGGGACCCTCAGTGAGGTTCTGCCTAGAAAGCCAGTGTGACTGCTTCACACAGCCAGACAGAAGCTTAAACCCACAGTGGTTAAGGGACATTAGGAAGCCACAAACACTACATATCCAGGGAAGGAAGAGTTTGCAAATGAGAAAGGCAGGTTGCTGTTCCTGGTCTGAAGATTCCCTTGACAGCAACGACAAAACTGAACCAAGCAACAAGCTGTGGACATAAGATCCCAGTGGTCCAGCTCTAGGGCCTGGAATTCACCTCTCAGTCCCAACTGTTCTGCCATTCAAGGGTGCTCCTGAGACATTAGGAGTTTCAAGTACAGACAGGAAGGGACTGGGAGTGACGAGAGCCCCAGCTTAGAGGAATGTGAGACAAGTATTGCCCTTAGCACCCCTCTGCCATCCCTGTTCCCAGGGTATTCATGTTACAGCTCCCTGACCAGCTTTCATATGGTAATTACTCCACCAAGCTTCTAGAAGCTTGTGCTTCTCCTTGCCACTTCTTCCTAGAAACCAGCTACCCACCAGGGATCAGGGAACCTCTTGAAACAGCCAGCAGAGAACAAGACCTCATTTCTTCTCCTTTGTCTCCTTTGAGCCATCCTCAACTGCCTACCCTGTACAGGCTCTGAATGAAGTGGCGCCTGGACCACCTCCAGCATTGGTAATTCCTACCCTAATTGAGTTCCTGTCCTCACTACAATATAGAAGCATAAGCCAAATAAACCCTTTGCTACTCAACTTGCTTTGGTCTTTTTTTCTTTTAATGGTTTCTATAACATTAGAAACCATTGCTAAGGCAAGTGTGTGTGTGTATGATGGGGGATGGGGTGGGGGAGCAGGACTTGGGCCGTGAAGTACATGTGGATATCAGAGGACAACCTTATGGAGTGAGTTATCTCCTTCCACCTTTACATGGATGGGTTCCAGAGATGAACTCTCAGGACTTCAGGCTTGCACAAAAAGCTTCTTCACCCACTAAGTCACCTCACTGATCCCCGTTATTTTTGAGACAAGGTATTGTTAAGTAGTTCAATCTGGCCAGAAACTCACTATGTAGCCCAGGCTGGGCCTCAAAACTCAAGAAAATTCCCCTGCGTCAGCCTCCCAAGGTGCTGGGATTATGTTTGTAATCTACTATACCCAGTCATTTTTTAAGACATTTAAAGCACCGTGAGGTTTTGTTTTGTTTTTTTTTCCCGAGACAGGGTTTCTCTGTGTAGCCCTGGCTGTCCTGGAACTCACTCTGTACACCAGGCTAGCCTCGAACTCTCGAACTCAGAAATCTGCCTGCCTCTGCCTCCCAAGTGCTGGGATTAAAGGTGCCCGCTGCCACCACCCGGCCATAAATGTTCATTCTTAATGACTAACAACACAAGAATTTTTTATAGCCGGGTGGTGGTGGCACACGCCTTTAATCCCAGCACTTGGGAGGCAGAAGCAGGCAGATTTTTGAGTTCGAGGCCAGCCTGGTCTACAGAGTGAGTTCCAGGACAGCCAGAGCTACACAGAGAAACCCTGTCTCGAAAAAAACAAAACAAAACAAAAAAAACCAAACAAACAAAAAAGTGGGCTGGAGAGATGGCTCAGTGGTTAAGAGCACTGACTGCACTTCCGGAGGTCCTGAGTTCAAATCCCAACAACCACGTGGTGGCTCACAACCATCTGTAATGAGATCTGATGCCCTCTTCTGGTGTGTCTGAAAACAGCTACAGTATATTCATATATAATAAGTAAATAAATCTTAAGAAAAAGAATTTTTTATAATATTTCTGTTACCTAATAACATGACAAACACATGTCTCTTGTATCTTTTTACGTCAAAATGGCCTTACAGGTATAGCAGGTACAAAACATAATGCACCT
>NW_021615345.1:0-1793 GCF_004785775.1 Grammomys surdaster
TATATAATTTATCTAATTCGTATAATTTATACAATTTATGTCTTATAGAATATATATACAAACATAATTCATATAATTTTGAATAATTTACATAATTTATGTGTATAACATAATTTCTTTATTTTATATAAGTTATATAATTTATCTAATTCGTATAATTTATACAGATTATGTCTTATAGAATTTATATACACACGTAATTAATATAATTTTACATAATTTACATAATTTATATAAATAACATAAGTTATTCATTTTATATAAGTTATATAATTTATCTAATGTATATAATATATAATTTATGTTTTATAGAATTTACATAATTTTACATAATTTTCATGATTTATATAATTTTGATAAATTATATAAATTCATAAACACATATAACCCGCATAATTTTACGTGATTTGCAGACTTCATAAAACGTTCATTTACATAGAAGCTTAAGTATATACATGTACACCGTCGAATGATATTGCTGCGCTGCTTCCAGTCACATTTTTGTTATGTTTAAATAATATACTTACAATATATTGTAAATATGTTAAATATACTGCATATATTTAAAATTAATGTAAATTACATTAAATATATTATATATTTAAAATATATATTGTAATTACATCGTATTTACAGTAATATATTTACATCATCACCGTATTTACATCACCGTATTTACAGTAATATATTCACATCATCGTCGTATTTACAGGAATATATTTATATCATCGCCGTATTTACAGTAATATATAAACATCATCGTCGTATTTACAGTAATATATAAACATCATCGTCGTATTTACAGTAATATATTCACATCATCACCGTATTTACAGTAATATATTCACATCATCGTCGTGTTTACAGTAATATATTCACATCATCGCCGTACTTACAGTAACATATTCACATCATCGTCGTATTTACAGTAACATATTCACATCATCGTCGTACTTACAGTAATATATTCACATCATCGTCGTATTTACAGTAATATATTCACATCATCGCCGTATTTACAGTAATATATAAACATCATAACAGTATTTACAGTAATATATTCACATCATCGCCGTATTTACAGTAATATATAAACATCATAACAGTATTTACAGTAATATATTCACATCATCACCGTATTTACAGTTATATATTTACATCATCACCATATTTACAGCAATATATTTATATAATCACCGTATTTACAGTAATATATTCACATCATCGTCGTATTTACAGTAATATATTCACATCATCGTCGTATTTACAGTAATACATTTACATCATCGCCGTATTTACAGTAATATATTCACATCATTGTCGTGTTTACAGTAATATATTCACATCATCACCGTATTTACAGTAATATATTCACATCATCACCGTATTTACTGTAATATATTTACATCATCGTCGTATTTACAGTAATATATTCACATCATCACCGTATTTACAGTAATATATTCTTCCTCCTAATCCTAGTTGATGAAAGATATACATGTAGCCTATAATAAACATGCATGCGTGTGTAAAAAATGCTTTCCTCATATTATATATATAATAAAAATGATGGATAGATAAATAGTAATAAATAAAAACATCATATATTACATTTCTAATAAATGCCGTGAATAAGAAATAAATATATGGAAACAAATATATATTATATATAATAAATGTAAAGAATGATAAACATAGAAGTAAATATATTACATATATCATACATAATGAATAAATGTACGTATGTGAATATATTATACAGATAATTACGATGAATGTGAGAAACACATGTA
>NW_021615346.1:0-2694 GCF_004785775.1 Grammomys surdaster
TGGAAGCTGGCACAATTAAACATAGCCAGTGTGTTGTGGGGAGCATGAGGCTGTGTTTGGCTAGAAGCCACATGAGTCAGGTCTCACTTGTCCTTAAGCCCTGTGCTATGATCTAACTCTCTGAGATGGACCAGAAATAGAACAAAAACGACCCCAATAACATATTAATGATGGCTCCAGTTATAAAGACCTGAGGAGGAAGAGGACCTTCGGAATTCTAAATGCATTTCTTTCTCAGAACCTTGGAAATGGATCTGTGGAACAACGACAAAGCATGTGCACAAGGGAAGTTTTGTGTGTGTGTGTGTGTGTGTGTGTGTGTGTGTGTGTGTGTCTGTGTGTCTGTGTGTGTCTGTGTCTGTGTGTGTGTCTGTGTGTTCACATGTGTATGCATTTGTGTGTATGTGTGTGTGTGTGTGTACACCAAAGGAGGGCTTCACAGACACATAGACAGCTCTTCTTCTTCAGAAGCTCTGATGCTTTCCCTTGTTTTAATTGCATCTACACCACTCAGCTGAATCACTGGTTTTCAAGTTCACAGTTCACACGTTAAAAATATAAAGTTTTATTGATTCTTTGTGAATTTCCCATCATGCACTTCAATTCCACTAGTCTCCCTATGCCTCCATAGCCATCCTCCCAACTTGCAACCTCCACCTCAAAACATAAAAATGAAATAAAATAAAAATAAGGAAACCCATCTTGACACTGTAGCTGTGGTGTGGTTCAGTGTGCGACACAGTACACCCTTGTGTTTAAACAACTTTACTCACAGATGCTCATTACACTGAGTCATGGCTCTGGATGGAGACCTCTGCCTTCTGATACAATATCAATACTGGGTTTGTGCCACAACTCCTCTGTGATGTTGTTGCCTTGTGTCATGGAGATTCTGTAGCTTTGGATCTGGAGGACCAGCTCCTTCATGTGCTCCCGCAATTCATAGATGGGGTAGATGCTGGGCTGACTAACTCAAAGCTCTGGATCTCGCCCTGGGTGGTAATTTGTTTGGTAATCCCACCAGCTCTCTCATACCCAAACTATCAAGGCCAGCTCCTTCACTTTGCACAGGTGGGGGTCAGGACCAGCCCTCCTGCCTGTGGCAGATGGCAAGAGTCAGGACCAGCTCTCCTGAGGTCATGCCATTGAGTCCAGTTCTCCTGCAGGGCCTGAGTGCTTCAGCTAGCAAGGCGGTGGGCAGTCTGCCCTTTTAAAACACACAGGGAATGGCCAGGATTCTGGTAAGTACATACTTATAGACCCAGCACTTGGAAGCAGAGGCCACAGGAGACTGCAACAGGATCAAGGCTGAATGAATATGAAAGAAAGTTCTAGAATCCCTACTCATGACTCAAGTTTCATGTCCCATCCAGCACCTTGGTCACATTCCTGGATCTATGTTTGTCCCAGGGGAGAAGTCTGCAGGGACAAGGGCTTCCCTGGTTGAGTGATAGCTCTACCTTAAATGATCTTCACCTTGACAAAATCTCAGGTCTTCAGGACCTCCAATGGCAGGGAGTAATGATCATAGCACCTAGGTTTCCAGGGTGCTGTCCATATGCATGAGGACTCCTGTGATGTTAACTACATAGGTTCTGGTCACATCTGTGACAGCAAGCTCTCAAGGCCAAAAAGACAGAGCAATGATGGATCCCAGGTTGTCAATGTGTCAAGTCAGGCCTTCCCAGTGGGGGCTTCCAATATAGACTATGACTCCAGGAGAGGCAGTGTGAGGCTTTGTTCGCTCTGAGTCAGGCCATTAGCCCCTCATAAAATGGGAAATGGTTTAAATCTCAGGAATAAAAGAATCTGACAGGGCAGCCCCTACAAACCATTGAAGGCTCATCTCCCGGACTTTCCCAGCATGAGCAAGTACTCTCTGGAAATGGGGGAACCCTTTGTCTTCCCACAGCATCAGCCCACACAAACCAAGTGGTCCCCTACTCTGAGCTGGCTAGCATGAGACAGCTAGTATCAAAGACTGAAGGCGCAAAGATGTAAACTGGCAGGCAGGACTCCATTGACTGAGTGTAGCAAAAGAAAAACAGAGATCTTGTCTGGGAGAACAAAGGATTTATTGGACTCAACAGGGGGACACTGATCTGCACATGTGGGAAGCCTGCAGGGCCCAGATGTTTATGTATGGACAGGGATGGCATAATACCTGGGAACTCTGACTCTTCCCTGTGCTGTCCACGGGCCTCCAGGGCCAAGAGTAGCAACACAACAAAATGGCATTCCAGGAAGTACAGATCTGAAAGCCCTAGAGAGAAGTGGGGAATCTACCCAGCTATAAAGGGCCTATAAAGTTGAGACGAGGTGTTCTACACTCTGCCCCACCTCAGAGCTTCTTTAACTCATAATTCATCACTAGAGGGCTCCAGGAAGGAGGGATTACACATGAGGATAAAAGGACAACGGTGGTGGTCGGTGGAAGATTCATCACAGCAAGGTCTGCAGGAGGACTGACCCCAGGCTGAACAGAAGCACCCCTGCCATGGTCCAGGTGCTGCCTCCAGTGGGGACTGCTGCATTGCACAGGTCTTCTTTGCAACAGGTACTAGTCATGTTTAAAATAGTACCCAGGATTTCGACATTTTCAAGATTAGTAAGGCAGATGGGAGAACACAGATTATTCTTCAGTTTGATTTTCTGCAATCCTGCAAGACATTAGGGAGTGACTAAGTTCTGATG
>NW_021615347.1:0-4003 GCF_004785775.1 Grammomys surdaster
TGCAATGCACTCTTACTTCCAGAGCAAAAGCAAGTACAATACAGCTGAAAAGACTTAAACAATGTTGCAGAACTAAAGGCAAGTACAATACAGCTGAAGAGACGTAAACAGCGTTACATGTGATATTTCAGTTAGTTCCTGTGTTTGCTTTAAAGCATATACACTTGTACCATCCGTTCATGCACACTACATTGATTCATATGGTATGTATTGTGCTTTTCTGCTGGAATCTAGCAACGTTCTTGGACATGCCATATGAAACAATGAAATATACATGGCAGGATGGTACAAGGATTTATGCTTTAAAAGAAAAACATGTCCTAACTGAAATGTCAAATGTAAAGTGATTTCAATGTTTCCAGCTGTGTTGTACTTGCCTTTAGCTATGGAAGTACAAATGCATGGCAATGTGCGTGTTTTTACAGTACATTTGTTCAATAAGATGTATAGTGCTTTTCTGCTGGAATCCAGCAACTTACTTGCACATGCCATGTGAAACAATGAAATATACATGACTGGATTGTACAAGTGATTATGCTTTAAATCAAACACACATACTAACTGGAATGTCTCGTGTAACATGATTTCAGTGTTGTCAGAGGTGTCGTATTTGCCTTTAGCTCTGGAGGGAAGAATGCTTTGCAATGTGCGTATCTTTACTATAGGTTTGTTCAGTACATTTTACAGTGCTTTTTTGCTGGAATCTACCAACTTTCTTGGACATGATATATGAAACAATTAAATGTACATGGCCGGGTTGGCACAAGTCTTATTGCTGTAAAACAAACACACTTTCTAACTGAAATGTCACATATAAGGTGGTTTCAGTATTTTCACCTGTGTTGTACTTGCTTTTAGCTCTTGAAGTAAGAATGCCTTGCAATGCGCTTATCATTACAGTAGGTTTGTTCAATATGTTGTAGAGTGCTTTTCTGCTGGAATCTAGCAACTTACTTGGACATGCCATATGAAGCAATGAAATATAAATGTCCGGATGGTACATGTGTTTATGGTATAACCCAAACACACTTCCTAACTGAAATGTCACAATTAAGGTGGTTTCATTGTTTTCAGCTGTGCTGTACTTGCCTTTATCTCTGGGAGTACAAATGCATTGCAGTGCACTTTAGAGTAGGTTTGTTCAATTTGTTGTATAGTGCTTTTCTGCTGGAATCTAGCTACTTTCTTGGACATGCCATATGAAACAATGAAGTAAAAATGACCGGATGGTACAAGTTTTTATGCTTTAAAGCAGACAAATGTCCTAACTGAAATGTCACATGTAATGATGTTTAAGTCCTTTCAGCTGTATTGTACTTGCCCTTAGCTCTGGGAGTATAAATGCATTCCAATGCATTTTAGAGTAGGTTTGTTCAATATTTGTATAGTGTTTTTCTGCTGTAATCTAGCAAGTTTTGGACATGTCATATGAAACAATGAATATACATGGCAGGATGTTACAAGTGTTTATCGTATAAACCAAAGGAACTTCATAACTGAAATCACACAAGGAAGGTTGTTTCATTTTTTGCAGCTGTGGTGTATGTGCCTTTAGCTCTCGAAGTATGAATGATTTGCAATGCGGGTATGTTTACTGTAGGTTTGTTCAATATATTGTATAGTGCTTTTCTGCTGGAATCTAGCAACTTTCTTGGACATGCCATATGAAACAATAAAATATACATGGCCGGATTGAACAAGTAATTTTGCTTTAAACCTAACACATGTCCTAACTGAAATGTCACATGTAATGTGATTTAAATGTTTTCTGCTGTGTTGTACTTGCCTTTAGCTCTGAAAGTACAAATGCATTGCAATGCATTTTAGTGTAGGTTTGTTCTATATGTTGTATAGTGCATCTGCTGGAATTTAGCATCTTAATTGGACATACCATATGAAACAATGAAGTACAAATGACTGGATGGTACAAGAGTTTATGCTTTAAAGCAAACAGAAGTCCTAACTGAAATGTCACATATAATGTTGTTTAAGTCTTTTCACATGTATTGTACATGCCTTTAGCTCTGGAAGAACGAATGCTTTGCAATGCGCATATCTTTCTTGTAGGTTTGTTAAATGCGATCTATTGTGCTTTTCTGCTGGAATCTAGCAACTTTCTTGGACATGTCATATTAAACAATGAAGTATACATGACCGGATGGTACAAGTGTTTCTGCTTTAAAGCAAACACAAGTCCTAACTGAAATGTCACATATAACATTGTTTAAGACTTTTGAGCTGTATTGTACTTACCTTTAGCTCTGGAACTATGAATGCATTGCAATGCATTTTACAGTAAGTTTGTTTAATTTGTTGTTTAGTGCTTTTCTGCTGGAATCTAGCAACTTTTTGGACATGCCATATGAAACAATGAAATATACATATCTAGATCGTACAAGTATATATGCTTTACACCAAGCACATGTCCTAACTAAAATGTCACATGTATTGTGATTTCAATGTTTTCAGCTGTGTTGTACTTGCCTTTAGCTCTGGAAGCACGAACGCATTGCAATGTGCATATCTTTACAGTACGTTTTTTGAGTAAGTTGTATAGTGCTTTTCTGCTGGAATGTAGCAAATTACTTGGACATGCCATATGAAACAATGAAGTATACATGACCGGATGGTACAAGTGTATAAGCTTTAATGCAAACACATGTACTAACTGAAATGTCACATATAACGTTGTTAAAGTCTTTTGAGCTGTATTGTACTTTCCTTTATCTCTGGAAGTATGAGTGCATTGCAATGCCTTGTATAGTAGTTTTGTATAATTTTTTGTATAGGGCTTTTCTGCTGGAATCTAGCAACTTTCTTGGACATGCCAAATGAAACAATGAAGTATACATGGCCAGATGGTACAAGTGTTTATGCTTAAAGCAAATACTTGTCCTAACTGAAATGTCACATGTAGCATGATTTCAGTTTCTCAGCCGTGTTGTACTTGAGTTAGGTATGGAAGTACGAATTCTTTGCAATGCTCATTTCTTTAATGTAGGTTTGTTCAATTCATTGCACAGTGCTTTTCTGCTGGAATCTAGCAACTTACTTGGACATGCCATATGAATGCTTTGCAATGCGTGTAACTGTATAGTACATTTTTTCAAACAGTTGAGTATTGCTTACTCAATACTCAACTGGAATTTAGCAACTTACTTGGATATGCTACATCAAACAACGAAGTATAAATGATCGGATGGTACAAGTGTTGATGCTTTAAAGCAAACAGAAGTCCTAACTGAAATGTCACATATAAAGTTCGTAAAATCTTTTGAGCTGTATTGTACTTGCCTTTAGTTCTTGAAGTACAAATGCATTGCAATGCATTTCTCAGTAGGTTTGTTCAATATTCCTGCATTTCTGCTAGAATCTAGCAACTTTCTTGGACATGATATTTGAAACAATGAAATGTACATGGGTACATGGTACAAGTATTTATGCTTTAAAGAAAACTAACGTCCTAACTCAAATGTCATATGTAACGTGGTTTCAGTGTTGTCAGTGATGTTGTACTTGCCTTTTGCTCTTGAAGTATTAATGCATTGCAATGCATTTTACAGTAGGTTTGTTTAATTTGTTGTATAGTGTTTTTCTGCTGGAAACTCTCAACTTACTTGGACATGCCAGATGAAACAATGAAATATTCATGGCCGGATGGTACAAGTGTTTATGCTTTTAAACAAACACACTTCCTGACTGAAATGTCAAATGTAATGTGATTTTAGTGTTGTCAGCCATGTTTTATTTGCCTTTAGCTCTGGAAGTATGAATGCATTTCAATGCACATATCTTTACAGTATGTTTCTTCAATAAGTTGTACAGTGCTGTTCTGCTGGAATCTACCAACTTACTTGGACATGCAATATGAAACAATGAGCTGTATTGTACTTTTTTGAGCTGTATTGTACTTGCCTTTAGCTATGGAAGTACTAATGCATTGCAATGTGCCTATCTTTACAGTACGTTTGTTGAGTAAGTTGTATACTGCTTTTCTGCTGGA
>NW_021615348.1:0-5683 GCF_004785775.1 Grammomys surdaster
ATTTCTGATTGATTATTTTCTGTGAATTGTGAATATTGATTATTCATCTTCATTTATTTCTGACTTACTATTATCTATGATGGATGACTATTGATATTTTAGCTTTATTTATTTCTGATGTCCTATTAACTATGACTGATGACTATTGACTATTCATGTTCATTTATTTCTGACTATCTATTATCTATGACTGATGATTATTGATTGTTCATATTCATTAATTTCTGACATATTATTATCTATGACTGATGACTCTGGATATTTCAGCTTTATTAATTTCTGATTTCCTATTAACTATGACTGATGACTCTTGATTATTGATTTTTATTTATTTCTTATTTACTACTATCCACGAATTGTGAATATTGATTATGCATGTACAATTATTTCTGATTTACTATTATCCAAGAATTGGGAATATTGATTACTCCTCTTCATTTATTTCTCACTTACTATTATCGATGAATGACGACTACTGATATTTACGCTTTATTTATTTCTGTTTTCCCATTAAGTATGAGTGATGACTATTGATTATTCATGTTCATTTGTTGCTGATTTACTAGTATCCATGAATGGTGAATATTGGTTATTCCTGTTTATTTATTTCTGACTTACAATTATTTATGAATGATGACTATTGATATTTCAGGTTTATTTATTTCTGATTTACTATTATCTATGAAGTGTAACTATTGATATTTCAGCTTTTTTTATTTCTGAATTACTATTAACAAGGATTGATGACTATTGATTATACATGTTCATATATTTCTTACTTTCTATTATCAATGACTGATGATTATTGTCTATTCATGTTCATTCATTTCAGATTTTCTATTATCTATGACTGATGTCTATTGATATTTCAGCTTTATTTATTTCTGATTTCCTATTAACTATGACTTATGATTATTGACTATTCATTTTCATTTATTTCTGATTTACTATTTTCCACGTATGGTGAATATTGATTAATGTTCCTCAGTTCTTACTGAGTTATTATTTTCTGTGACAGATGACTATTGATAATTAAGCCTTATTTTTTTCGGATTTCCTCTTAATTATGACTGATGACTATTGATTTTTCATGTTCATTTACATCTGCTTAACTATTATCCAGGAATGGTGAATATTGCTTATTCATGTTAATTTATTTCTGACTTACTATTATCTGTGACTGATGACTATTGATATTTCATCTTTATTTATTTCTGATTACATATTAAGTATGACTGATGACTTTTGATTATTCATGTTCATTTATTTCTGATTTACAATTATCTACAAATGACGAATGTTTATTATTCCTGTTCATTAATTTCTGACTTACTGTTATCTATGATAATGAATATTGATATTTCATCTTTATTAATTTCTGATTACCTATTAACTATGTTTGATGAATATTGAATATTCATGCTCATTTATCTCCGCTTAAATATAATCCACGAATCGTGAATATTCATTATTCCTGTTCATTAATTTCTGACTTATTCTTATCTATGTCTGGTAACTATTGATATTTCAGCTATATATTTCAGGTTTATTATTATTTATGACTGATGATTATTGATTATTCATGTTCATTTATTTCTGGTTTATTATTATCCAACAATGGTTAATATTGATTATTCCTGTTCATTTATTTCTGACTTACTATTATCTATGACTTATGACTATTGATATTTCAGCTTTCTTTCTTTTTTTATTGGATATTTTATTTACATTTCATATGTTATCCCCTTACCCATCCCCCACCCACCCGGGAACCCCCCATCCCCTTACCCCTCCTCCTTCTTCTCTGTGGATGTAACCCCCACCTACCCCCCCACTCCCACTTCCCCACCCTGAAAATTCCCACCACCTGGGGCGTCCAGCCTTCATGAGGTCAAGGATCTCATCTTCCACCTGTGCCCGGCAGGGCCCTCTACTCTTACATATTCAGCTGAAGCCCTGGATCCCTCCATAAGTGCTCCCAGGCTGGTGGTAAGGACCCTGGGAGCTGTGGTTGGTTGGTTTTGTTGCTCTCCTCATGGTGCCACAAACCCTTTCAGCTCCTTCAGTCCTCACTCTAACTCCTCCATTGAGAACCTCATGATCAGTTCAATGGCTAGTTGTGAGCATCTGCCTCTGAATATGTCAGACTCTTGAAGGCCTCTGAAGAGACATCCATATCAGGCCCTTATCGGCATGTACTTCCTGACTTCCACATCAGCATCTACCTTTGGTGACTGCATATGGGGTGGATACTCAGGTGGAAAGGTCTTCAAATGGCCCCTCCTTCAGTTTCTGTCCCTCACTTTGTCTCCATGTTTGCTCCCTTGAGTATTTTGTTGCTCCTTCTAAGAAGGACCAAATCACCCCCACTTGGTCTTCCTTCTTCATGAGCTTCATGTGGCCTGTGAGTTGCATCTTGGGCATTTCAAGGTTCTGGGCTAATATTCAAAAATCAGTGAGTGAATACCATGTGTGTTCTTTTGTGATTGGCTTACTTCACTCAGGATGATAATTTCTAGTTCCATCCATTTACCTAGGAACCTCTCGAATTCATTGTTTTTAATAGCTGAGTAATACTCCATTGTGTAAATATACCACCTTTTTTGAATCCATTCCTCAGTTGAAGGACATCTGGGTTCTTTCCAGCTCCTGGCTATTATAAATAAGGCTGCTATGAACATAGTTGAGCATATGTCCTTGTTATATGTTCGAGCATCTTCTGGGTATATGCCTAGGAGTGGTATAGCTGGATCTTCAGGTAATGCTATGTCCAATTTTCTGAGGAACCGCCACACTGATTTCCAAAGTGGTTGCACCATCTTGCAGTCCCACCAACAATGGAGGAGTGTTCCTCTTTCTCCACACCCTCGCCAGCATCTACTATCACCTGAGTTCTTAATCTTAGCCATTCTGACTGGTGTGAGATGGAATCTCAGAGTTGTTTTGATTTGCATTTCCCTGATGACTAAGGACATTGAACATTTCTTTAGGTGCTTCACGGCCATTCGAGTTTCTTCCATTGAAAATTCTTTGTTAAGCTCTATACCCCATTTTTTAATAGGGTTATTTGGTTGTCTGGTGTCTACTTTCTTGAGTTCTTTGTATATATTGGATATTAGCCATCTATCAGATGTAGGATTGGTAAAGATCTTTTCCCAATTTGTTGGTTGTCGTTTTGTCCTATTGACAGCGTCCTTTGCCTTACAGAAACTTTGCAATTTTATGAAGTCCCATTTGTCAATTCTTGATCTTAGAGCATATGCCATTGGTGTTCTGTTCAGGAACTTTTCCCCTGTGCCCAAGTATTCGAGGGTCTTCCCCACCTTCTCTTCTATTAGTTTCAGTGTATCTGGTTTTATGTGGAGGTCCTTTATCCACTTAGATTTGAGCTTTGTACAAGGAGATAAGAATGGATCAATTTTCATTCTTCTACATGTTGTCCTCCAGTTGAACCAGCACCATTTGTTGAAAATGCTGTCCTTTTTCCACTGGACAGTTTTAGCTCCTTTGTCAAAGATCAAGTGACCATAGGAGTGTGGGTTCATTTCTGGGTCTTCAATTCTATTCCATTGATCTTCCTGCCTGTCTCTGTACCAATACCAGGTAGTTTTTATCACTATTGCTCTGTAGTACAGCTTAAGGTCAGGAATGGTGATTCCTCCAGAGGTTCTTTTATTGTTGAGAATAGTTTTCGCTATCCTGGGTTTTATATCCCAGGAATGCAGGGATGGTTCAATATTCGGGAATCCATCAATGTAATCCACTATATAAACAAACTTAAAGAAAAAAACCACATGATCATCTCACTACATGCTGAGAAAGCATTTGACAAAATTCAACATCCCTTCATGATAAAAGTCTTGGAAAGATCAGGAATTCAAGGCCCCTACCTAAACATAGTAAAAGCAATTTACAGCAAACCAGTAGCCAACATCAAGCTAAATGGAGAGAAACTTGAAGCAATCACACTAAGATCAGGGACTAGACAAGGCTGCCCACTCTCCCCCTACCTATTCAATAGAGTACTGGAAGTCTTAGCCAGAGCAATTAGACAACAAAAAGAAGTCAAAGGAATACAAATAGGAAAGGAAGAAGTCAAAATATCGCTATTTGCAGATGATATGATCCTATACTTAAGTGACCCCCAAACTTCCACCAGAGAACTCCTAAACCTGATAAACAACTTCAGCAAAGTGGCTGGTTATAAAATCAACTCAAACAAATCAGTAGCCTTCCTCTACATGAAAGATAAACAGACTGAAAAAGAAATTAGGGAAATGACACCCTTCACAATAGTTGCAAATAATATGAAATACCTTGGTGTGAATCTAACCAAGCAAGCGAAAGACCTGTACGACAAGAACTTCAAGTCCCTGAAGAAAGAAATCGAAGAAGATCTCAGAAGATGGAAAGATCTCCCATGCTCATGGATTGGCAGGATTAATATAATAAACATGGCCATCTTGCCAAAAGCAATCTACAGATTCAATGCAATCCCCATTAAAATCCCAACTCAATTCTTCACAGAGTTAGAAAAGGAAATTCTTTATTTACTTCTAATTTCTTATTAACTATGACTGATGACTATTGATTATTCATGTTCATCTATTTCTGATTTACTATTCTCTACGTATGATGAATATTTATTATTCCTATTCATTAATTTCTGATTTACTATTTTCTATGACAGTTCACTATTGATATTTCATCTTTATTTATTTCTGATTTCCTATTAACTATAACTGATGACTATTGATTATTCATGTTCATTGATTCCTGATTTACTATTATAAACTATTGGTGATTATTGATTATTCATGTTCATTTATTTCTGACTTAGTATTATCTATGACTGATGACTATTGATATTTCAGCTTTATTTATTTCTGATTTCCTATTAACTATCACTGATGACTATTGATTATTCATGTTCATTGATTCCTGATTTACTATTATAAACGATTGGTGATTATTGATTATTCATGTTCATTTATTTCTGACTTAGTATTATCTATGATTGATGACTATTGATATTTCAGCTTTATTTATTTCTGATTTCCTAATAACTATGAATGAAGACTATTGCTTATTCGTGTTCATTTATTTCTGATTCACTATTATGCACAAATCATGAATATTGATTATTCCTGTACATTTATTTCTGACTTACTGTTATCTATGACTGATGACTATTGATAATTCAGGTTCATTTATTTCTGATTTAATATGAACCATGACTGATGACTATTGACTATTCATGTTCATTTATTTCTGATTTATTATTATCCACAAATGGTGAATATTGATCATTAATGTTCATTTATTTCTGGTTTGCTATTTTTGGACAATGGTGAATATTGGTTATTCCTTTTTATTTATTTCTGCCTTGTTCTTATCTATGACTGATGACTATTGCTATATCTGCTTTATATATTTCTGGTTTGTTACTATCTATTAATGATGACTATTGATTATTCATGTTCATTGATTCCTGGTTTACTATTATAAACGATTGGTGATTATTGATTATTCATGTTCATTTATTTCTGACTTAGTATTATCTATGACTGATGACTATTGATATTTCAGCTTTATTTATTTCTGATTTCCTAATAACTATGAATGAAGACTATTGATTATTCGTGTTCATTTATTTCTGATTCACTATTATGCACAAATCATG
>NW_021615349.1:0-1273 GCF_004785775.1 Grammomys surdaster
TTCAGCATGCTGATGTTCTGCAGTGTCTGGATCACCTTCCTCCCTGTCTACCACAGCACAAGAGGGAAGACCATGGTAGTTGTGGAGGTTTTCTTCATCTTGGCTTCTAGTGCAGGGTTGCTAGGGTGAATATTTGTCCCAAAATGTTATGTTATTTTAATTACACCACATTCAAATTTTCTTCAGAACTACAAAGCTAAATTTCATTATTGAAACTTTAATAGTTTTAAGTGTTAGATGGTACTCAACCTCTTTCTACTTTGTCATAACAAAAGTACTACTGAATCATACAAAAAAATTTAAGTAATATCCTAAGATCTTAATGACACAGTAGGATAACACTGCATAATGAAATACCAATGATTAAGGCTTGGTGGAAAATGAGTTCATTCATGAGATACAAACCTAAACTTTGAGAACAGGGAATCTCAAATGAGGAATGGCTGCCATCATTTTGACATGTGTATGTGTGTACACCATGTTCTTAATTATTGATTAATATAAAGTGATCCTACTGTTTGTGGAAAGTTCCACCTCTAGGCAAGTTGTTGTAGGCACTGTAAGAAATAGCATTGTAGACAACATAGATATAATGGAAACAGTAAGCATTATGCCATGGACCCTAATTGGGCCCTGCATCCATGTTCTTGTCTTGGCTTCTTTCATTTAACTGTGGCCAAGGTACATAGGAAATCAACACTTTTCTCATATCTTTCTTTTGACCATGGTGTTTTGTTACAGCAACAGAAACTAAGACATTAGCAAAATGGTAAATTGCCTCATTAGGAATTTGGAATATCATAAATTACTGACACAACAAAAAGAACCAATTTGAAAAGGAGAGACAAGGGTAAATGTTAGTAGAGTGTGGAGCATATTTACAGCACTACATATTGTTGATGGCCATCACAAGGAGCAGGATTTTGAGCAGCTTTACAATGTATTATAAAGATGTTAAGAATATCAGGTAACATATTAAGAAGGGTACAGTATATGAAAAGGACCATGGGGTTCAGATTGTGTCTGCAATATAAGGCTCTTGTAATTTACATAAAAACAAACCATTTTATTATGAAATGAATGCCTTTCATTTAGTGAAAAATATCAATAGTGAGAATAATATCATACACGATACCTTTATCATAAAAAAGTCAGTGAAGTCTGTGAACATGTAATTCACTCTAGATGAATGGCACCATTATAAATTTTATAAGAGTAGGAGTAATGAAATTTTATTTGAGTTTACTATTACACACATGAAAACAGACACACA
>NW_021615350.1:0-2769 GCF_004785775.1 Grammomys surdaster
ATATATTTCTGATTTCCTATTAACTATGATATATGACTATTGATTGTTCACGTTCATTTATTTCTGAATTACTATTATCTATGACTGATGTCTAATGATATTTAACCTTTATATATTTCTGATTTACTATGAACTCTGACTGATGACTATTGATTAATCAAGTTAGTTTGTTTCTGATTTACTATTATCCATGAATGCTGAATGTTGATTATTCATGTTGATTTATTTCTGACTTACTATTATCAATGACTGATGACTAGTGATATTTTACCTTTATATATTTCTGATTTACTATGAACTCTGAATGATGACTATTGATTAATCAAGTTCGTTTGCTTTTTATGTACTTTTATCCACGAATGCTGGATATTGATTATTCATGTTCATTTATTTCTGACTTACTATTATCTATGACTGATGACTATTGATATTTCAGATTTTTATATTTCTGATTTCCTATTAACTATGACATATGACTATTAGTTGTTCATGTTCATTTATTTCTGAATTACTATTATCCACGAATCGTGATTATTGATTATTCATGTTCATTTATTTCTGACTTACTATTAACTATGACTGATGACTATTGATATTTCAGCTTTATATATTTCTGATTTCCTATTAACTATGAAATATGACTATTGGTTTTTCATGTTCATTTACTTCTGAATTAGTATTATCCACGTATCTTGATAATTGATTATTCATGTTCATTTATTTCTGACTTACTACTAACTATGACTGATGACTATTGATATTTCAGCTTTATATATTTCTGATTTACTATGAACTCTGAATGATGAGTATTGATTATTCGTGTCCATTTATTTCTGATTTACTATTACTCCAGGAATGCTGAATGTTGATTATTCGTATTCATTTCTTTCTGACTTACTATTATCTACGACTGATGACAATTCATATTACAGGTTTATTTTTTCCTGCTCTCCCATGAACTCTAACTGATGACTATTGATTAAACAAGTTCTTTTGTTTATGATTTACTGTTATCCATGAATGCTGAATGTTGATTATTCATGTTCATTTATTTCTGACTTACTATTATCTATGACTGATGACTAATGAAATTTCACCTTTATATATTTCTGATTTACTATGAACTATGACTGATGAGTATTGATTATTCGTGTACATTTGTTTCTGATTTACTATTATCTACAAATGCTGAATATTGATTATTCATGTTCATATATTTCTGACTTACTATTATCTATGACTGAAGACTATTGATATTTCAGCTTTATATATTTCTGATTTCCTATTAACTATGACTTATGACTATTGGTTGTTCACGTTCACTTATTTCTGAATTACTATTAACCACGAATCGTGATTATTGATTTATCATGTTCATTTATTTCTTACTTACTATTATCTATGACTGAGGACTATTGATATTTCAGCTTTATATATTTCTGATTTCCTATTAACTATGTCATATGACTAATGGTTGTTCATGTTCATTTATTTAAGAATTACTATTACCCACGAATCGTGATTATTGTTTATTCATGTTCATTTATTTCTGACTTACTATTATCTATAACTGATGACTAATGATATTTCACATTTATATATTTCTGATTTACTATGACCTCTGACTGATGACTATTGATTAATCAAGTTCGTTTGTTTCTGATTTACAGTTATCGACGAATGCTGAATAATGATTATTCATGTTCATTTATTTCTGTCTTATTATTATCTATGACTGATCACTATTGATATTTCAGCTTTCTATAATTCTGATTTACTATGAACTCTGACTGATGAGTATTTATTATCGTGTTCATTTATTTCTGATTTACTATTATTCATGAATGCTGAATATTGATTATTCATGTTCATTTATTTCTGACTATATTCTAAGACTCATGACTAATGATATTTCAGCTTTATATATTTCTAATTTACAATGAAGTATGACTGATGAGTATTGATTATTTGTGTTCATTTTTTTCTGATTTTCTATTATCCACGAATGCTCAATATTGATTATTCCTGTTCATTCATTTCTAAATTACTATTATTTGATGACTATTGATGTTTCAGCTTTATTTATTTCTGATTTCTTATGAACTATGACTGTTGACTATTGATTAATCAAGTTCATTTATTTCTGATTTCCTATTATCTATGACTTATGACAATTGATATTTTATCTTTATATGTTTCTCGTTTACTATGAACTAAGGGTGATCACTATCGATTATTCATGTTCATTTATTTCTGATTTACTATAATCCACGAATCGTGAATATTGATTATTACTGTTCATTTATTTCTCATTTACTATTAACAATGACTGATGAATATTGATACTTCTGCTTTATTTATTTCTGATTTCCCACGAACTATGACTGATGACTATTGATTAATCATGTTTTTTATTTCTGGTTTACCATTATACAAGTATGGTGAATATTGATTATTCACGTTCGTTTATTTCGGACTTGCTATTATCTATGACTGATGACAATTGATATTTTATCTTTTTATGTTTCTGATTTACTATGATCTATGACTGACGACTATTGATTATTCATGTTTTTTATTACTGATTTACTATTATCCACAAATGGTGAATGTTGATTATTCATGTTCATTTATTTCTGACTTACTATTATCTATGACTGATGACTATTGATATTTAGCTTTATTTTTCTCTGGTTTACTAATAATTATGACTCATGACTATTGATTACTCATGTTTAATTATATCTGATTTACTATTTTCCACGAATG
>NW_021615351.1:0-6989 GCF_004785775.1 Grammomys surdaster
ACACAGCTGAGCACCACCATGTGGATGCTGAGAATCAAATACTGAGCTCTGGAAGAGAACAGCCAGTATACCCACTCAGCTACTGAATCATCTCTCCAGCCTCCAGTTGTCTTTTCTTGTTGTTGTTGTTGTTCTTATGCATGTATGATGGAAGGCTCCTGTCATAGCGCTCGTGTGGAGATAGACAACATAGGACAACTGTTGATTCGCTCCCTCCACTTTTATGAGTGAATCTCCATTTAAATACATAAATTGGCTGCCAGACACCCCAATATGGCACCAATGAGAGATTCTGTGGATGTAAGGACCAGATCACAGTAAGAGGGAGACTAAGAATAAAAAGGAGTGTCTGTGGGTGTGGTTGAACAATGAATACTTAAGCCACGTGCCTGTCGGTCCGTAGTCGGTCTCAGACTAGAAGAGTGAAGTACCAGGGTCAGGATGTCAAGCTCTCATATCCTTCCGAAAGGTAAGCTAAAGAAAAGGGTCATGTCTAGGTACAAAATGGAATCAGAATTAATCTGTGATTCAGACACACACTTCATTACTGATGCAATCTGAATTTAGAGACATTGATTACAGAACCATATGTGGAAATCTAGTTCTGTTTAAGTTTGAGCTTTTCCAACTAACTTTATCATTTTATTATCTTTTTGCTTTTGAGGGTGGGTTGTTTTGGGTTTTTTTGTTTTTGTTTTTGTTTTTCAAGACAAGAGTATCTCCATGAAACAGGCATGACTGTCCTGGAACTCAGTAGACCAGGCTGGCAACAAACTCATATAGATCCACCAGATCCATCTCTCAAGTGTTAGGATTAAAGGTATGCACCGCATGCCTTCCATCTTATACTGTTTTTATTTATATTTATTTAGTGTGTGTGTGTGTGTGTGTGTAGTCAAAGAGACCTTGGTGTGCCTGTGGCTATCAGATTAGGAAGAGTAGCTTCCGTTTTACCATACAAGGCCAGGGATTAGAACTCAGATAATCTGGCGTGGCTGCTGTTACCTTTACTTACTATCTCTCTAGATTTTCTCTCTGGATTTCCTTTGTGGTTAACATTCTAGTTAACCTACTTTGGTTCATAAGAAAGATGGAGTGCTCAGAGAAGAGAATGTCACTTCACTGAATTCCAGGGAGGGCTTATGTACTCAGATCATTGAACCACTGGCATAGAGAAATGTTATTGGGGAGCTGCAGAGATGGTATATTAGTTAAGAAAACTAGACACTCTTCGAGGGGACCTGATTCCTAACACCACTACAGTAGCTCACAGCCATCTGTGACTTATCCCAGAGGTGTCTGGCATCTTCTGACCTTTGTGAGCACTGTACCTACATGGTAAACAGGTAGACATTCAGGCAAGACAAGCCTAGAAATAAAAAAATATTTTGTTTTTAAAAAGGGATTATGCCAGCCGGTGGTGGCACACGCCTTTAATCCCAACGCTTGGGAGGCAGCGGCAGGTGGATTTCTAAGTTCCAGGCCAGCCTGGTCTACAGAGTGAGTTCCAGGACAGCCGGGACTACACAGAGAAACCCTGTCTCCAAAAACAAAAAAACAAAAACAAAAAAAAAAAAGGGATTATGAGGCTGATTAATTAGCTAAGTTACTTACCTCTTACTGGTCCTGTAGGGTCTCCTGTTAATTCTGTTGATTTTTCCAGCAGGAAAGTCCCCACCTACAAATAGCCCCACCACTAGCAGTGCTTGCTGCCATCAGTTTTCTTTGCTTGATAACAGCATGAGTAAGTACAACATTTATCACCTTTCCATTTATCTATTGTGTTTGTGTGCATGGGGAGGCACCCATGTGGGGATCAGAGGACAACCTTTGGGAGTCCTCTCCCTCCACCTTGTGGGTGAAGGTCCATGGAATTGAAAGTCAGGCTTAGCAACAATCACATTTACCCCTGACACCTCTAAATTGCTCTCCTGCAGAGGTTTGACAGAGCTTTCCCAGAGGAGTACAGTGCTTCTTAATCTGTCCATCACCTAACTTGTGAACAGCCCCACCCCAATTTTTGGCATTGATGGTAAAGCTGATACACAACCATTTATACCCACTTCCCTCTCCCTGGGTGCACACTTTGAAGTACAATAGTACTATCATAGTTGAGTCATGTGCCTGCAACTCCAGTACTCTGAATGGCAGCCAGAAGATCTTGTAGTTGCAGACAACCAACATTTTAACAGTTCTTTCTATTATCAATCTCTGCACAAATACATACATGCATATATACAAACATACATACATACATACATACATGTATACATACATACATACATACATACACACAAACACACATATACCAGTGTAGGGAAGTGCTTCAGAGTCTTGCATATTGTGATGGTTTATGTATGTTTGGCCCAGGGAGTGGCACTTTTAAGAGGTGTAGCCTTGTTGAAATAGGTGTGTCACTGTGAGTATGGGCTTTGATAGCCTAATCCTAGCTGCCTGGAAGTCAGCATTCTGAAAGCAGCCTTTAGATAAAGATGTAGAAGTCTCAGCTCATCCTGCACCATGCCTGCCCGGATGCTGCCATGTTCTTACCTTGAGGATAATGTACTGAACTTCGGAGCCTGTAAGCCAGCCCCAATTAAATGTTGTCCTTTATAAGAGTTACCTTGGTCCTGGTGTCTGTTCACAGCAGTAAAACCCTAACTAATGCTTTTGTTTGGAAGAATGTGGATTGGGGGATTTTAGATTTGGAAAGCAGTGGACTGCTTTAAATGGGGCTTGATGGGCCATCCTAGTAGGAATATGGAAAACATTGTTACTGAGAGTGATTTGAACTGTGCAGACCTGGCCCAAGAGGTTTCAATGGAGAATTGCAATATGTGTCCCAGAGACTCTTTTGGTGCTATTTTGGGGAAGAATGTGGCTACTTTTTGCCCTTGTCTGGGAGTCTACCTGAGGCTAAGGTGAAGAGACTCAATTTTATTGACGAAGTAAGTCTCAGAAATGTCCATCTTAGACTTTGTTCTCCAGTTAAGACTCATGAAGAGCATTTTAAACAAGAGTAGCAAGCTGAGAAAAGAAAAATATAAAAATCTATGGTTTGAGTATTAAAGGGGTACCAGGAAGTGAAATGGAGCTGACTCCTATGTTCAAGGATATTAAATTGAGTTAAGGGAGTAGTGACCTTGGCAAAATCCCACCCAGCTAAGGTAGTACAAGCCTTTAATCACCAAGCAGTTAGATCTCTGAGTTCAAGGCCAGCCTAGAACAGAGCAAATTCTAGGTGAAGAAAAACTTAAATCCAGGCTTGGTAGACCACACCTTTAATCCCAGTATTTAGGAGACAGGAACGCAGATCTCTGAGTTCAGTCTAAAGAGCAATTACCAGGACAGCCAAGCTAAGGCAGTGAAGGAGATGGAAAGCAGAAAGCTGGTGATAATGTCATAGAATAAGGGGGCCACGTTCCAGCCCCAGCAAGCAGCAGAACGAACTCAGCAGCTTGGCTATGTGGCTCTGGCTTTCTTTATTTTTGGTTATTTTAATTTTTACATTTCAAATGTTATCCCTTTTCCCTCTGCAAACCCCTATCCCTTCCCTCATCCCCCCCTGTTTCTATGAGAGTGCTTCCCCACCCACCCACTCCCACCTCACTGCCCTAGCATTCCCCATGCTAGGGCATCTTCACAGGACCAAGGGTCTCCCCTCCCATTGATGCCAGATAAGGGCATCCTCTGCTACATATGCAGCTGGACCACTGGAGCCATAGGTCCTTCAGTGTGTAGTCTTTGGTTGGCAGCTTACTCCCTGGGAGCTCTGGGGGGGCGAGGGTATTGTTGGTTGATATTGTTGTTCTTCCTATGGGGTTGTAAACCCCTTCAGCTCCTTCACTTCTTCCCCTAACTCCTCCATTGGGGTCCCCATTCTCAGTCCAATAGTTGGCTGTAAACATCCACATCTGTATTGGTAAGTTTCAGCAGAGCCTCTCAGGAGACAGCCATATCAGGCTCCTGTCAGCAAGCACTTCTTGGCATCATCGATAGTGTCTGGGTTTGGTGTCTGCAGATGGGATGGACTGCCAGATGGGGCAGTCTCTAAATAGCCTTTCCTTAAGTCTCTATTCCACCCTTCGTTCTTGGGTTTCTTTTAGATAGGAGCAATTCTGGGTTAAAATTTTTGAAATGGGTGGGTGAACCCATCCCTCCACCGGGAGCCATATCTAAACTCTAGATAGGGTCTCAACAGGTTCTCTCTTCCCTTTGTTGGGTATTTCAGCTAATGCCATCCCCAATGGGTCCTGGGAGCCTCTTGCTTTCCCGGTGTCTGGGACTTTCTGATGGCTACCTCCAGCTCCCCATCCCCCATTGCTAAACACCTCTGTTCAATTTCCTGACCTTCAGTACATCTCCCCCTTCTCCTCCCATACCTGATCCTATCCCCCTTTTCCCCTCCCTCTCCTTTCTTCCTCCCAAGTCTCTGCCACCTTTTACCTCTGGTGATTATTTTGTTCCCCCTTCTAAGTAGTTCTGAAGCATCCACACTTTGGTCTTCATATGGTCCATGAGTTGTATGTAAATATTCCAAACTTTTTTTCCTAATATCCACTTATTGGTGAGTGCATACTATGTGTGTTCTTTTGTGACTGGGTTACCTCACTCGGGATGATATTTTCTAGTTCTAGCCATTTGCCTAAGAATTTCATGAAGTCATCTTTCTAATAGCTGAGTAGTACACCATTGTGTAAATGCACCACATTTTCTTTATCCATATCTCCGTTGAAGGACATCTGGATTGTTTCCACTTCTAGCTATTATAAATAAGTCTGCTGTAAACATAGTGGAGCATGTGTCCTTGGAGCATCTTCTGGGTATATGCCCAGTAGTGGTATAGTTGCGTCTTCAGGTAATGCTATGTCGAATTTTCTTAGGAACCTTCTTGGAATAGATGTGTCACTGTGGGCATTGGCTAATCCTAGCTGCCTGGAAGTCAGTATTCTTTTTTTGTTTGTTTGTTTGTTTGTTTTTTCAAGACAGAGTTTCTCTGTGTAGCCCTGGCTGTCCTGGAACTCACTCTGTAGACCAGGCTGGCCTCGAACTCAGAAATCCGCCTGCCTCTACCTCCCAAGTGCTGGGATTAAAGGCGTGCGCCACCACCGCCTGGCGGAAGTCAGTATTCTGATACCAGCCTTCAGGTAAAGATAGGGAAGTCTCAATTCCTCCTGCACCATGCCTGCTTGAATGCTGCCATGTTCTCACCTTGAGGATAATGGACTGAACCTCAGAACTTATAAGCCAGCCCCAATTAAATATTGTCCCTATAAGAGTTGCCTTGGTCATGATGTCTGTTCATGGCCTTGAACTCAGAAATCCACCTGCCTCTGCCTCCCAGGTCCCAAGTGCTGGGATTAAAGGCGTGCGCCACCACTTCCCAACTATTTTTATTATTTTTAAGTATATGAGTGTGTGTGTGTGTGTGTGTGTGTGTGTGTACATAAGTATCTGCATGTGAATGCAGATGTCAAGAAAGGACAACAGAGGTGGGTCCCCTCCCCCCACACAGCAGCATTTATGCAGCAGTTCTCAACCTCCTAATGCTGAGACCCTTTGACATAGTTTCTCAGGTCCTAGTGAGTCTCAACCATATTATTATTTTCATTGCTCCTTCATAACTGTAATTTTGCTAATGGTAAGAGTCATAATATAAGTATCTGATGTGCATGGTATCTGATATTTGACCCCAGTGAAAGAATCATTCTACCCCTAAAGGTGTTGCAAACCACTAATTGAGAACCACTGACTTACAGGCAGCTGAGAGCTGTCCAATGTGATGGATAGTGGGAACTGAAACCAAGTCCTCAGCAATAGTAGCAGTACATGTCCTTCACTGCAGAGCCATCTCTGGGCTTTTGTGGGGTCATTGTAGGAGGAGGGGTGTTGAGGTTTTGGTTGGTTGATTGGTTGGTGTGGTCTTTCCAGACATCAGTAGCCTTGAATGTCCTGGAAGTTGCTCTGTAGATCAAGCTGCTTTCAAACTCACAGAGATCCACTGGCCTCTGCCTCCCAAGGGATTGGGATAAACGTGAGTCTTGAACATTTTAGACAAGGGTGTTAACCACACAGTAAAACATTTGGTGACCAGTCTCTTCAACTTTAGCCATTCCTAGTGAATAGTGATACTTTGCTCTAATTTGGATTTTCTCTGATGACCAGACATGTTGAGACTCTTTTCCCAAGACTATTAGTCATTTTTTGTGAAATCCATCAAACATGGTGGCAAACACTTTTGTCCTTTGAGTCATCTAGACCACCCATTGCTTTTGGTCTTTGCTGTTTCCTGAGACTAGGTTCCAAATATGTAGCCATGAACTCACTATGAGCTCACTATGTAAAACAAACTGGCTTCAGTCTTACAAATGTCCTCATGCCTTTGCCTCCTGAATGCCAATATTACCAATATGCACCAACTGTATACTACCCCACCCCACCATAACCACATTTTTAATTGAATTGCCACTGCAACCTGTGTCTTCTTCTTCTTCTCCTGCTCCTCCTCCCACTCCTCCTCATCCTCTTCTTCCTCCTCATCTTCATCTCCCCAGGTTTCTGACATGGCTGTCCATGCTTGATGAGGTATATTTACTTTCTGGCATTGGAGGATTCAGCTATTGTTTCATATTCCTGTTTAACTCCAATGTGCTTCAAAGACTATCCTTTGTATGACTGAACTCCTTCTCAGGGATCAATTTTAATATTCAAGAAATCAGACCAAGAGGTGGCTATGGATGAAGGAGCTTTCTGACAAGCCAGTTTTCCCACTGAGCTACATCCTGATCAAACCCCACTTTTTGTTTGTTTGTTTTCTTTTTCTTTTTCAAGACAAAATTACTCTATGTAGTCCTGGCTGTCCTGGAACAACTAACTTTCTCTCTCTCTCTCTCTCTCTCTCTCTCTCTCTCTCCCTCTCTCTCTCCCTCCCTCCCTCCCTCCCTCCCTCCCTCCTAGGCTGGCCTTGAAGACCTCAGCCTGCCTCTGCC
>NW_021615352.1:0-6419 GCF_004785775.1 Grammomys surdaster
GTGGTGGCACATGCCTTTAATTCCAGCACTTGGGAGGCAGAGGCAGGAAGATTTCTGAGTTCGAGGCCAGCCTGGTCTACAGAATGAGTTCCAGGACAGCGCGGGCTATAAAAGAAACCCTGTCTCAAAAAAACACACACAAACACACAAAGTCTTTTCATATTAAAGTAGTCTTTGAAGACCTTTAGTAATACCAATAGTAATGTGTGACTACAAAGAATTTGGTGAGATCTTACCCAACACACTTATGTGGAATTACTCAAGGTTACTTACTATGTAGAAAAGAATGTGAGAAGCAACAAAAATCAATTGATAGTTTACTATGTCTCTCTATTTAGTTTGTACTTGCAAACTCTTTTGTACATAGGAAGGCCACTGATTTTCTTTTTCTTTTTTAGTTAATCATGTATCTAAAAAAATTGCTGAAAGTATTTATCAATTCTATAAGTTGCCTTTGGGAAGTATTGGTTCTGTTATTCATACTATCATATCATCTGCAAATAAAGATAATTTTACTTCCTATTTCCTAGTTTATATTACATTCATCTTCAATTTTATTGCTGTAGCTAAACTTTTTGATAGTGTAGTGAATAGAAATGAAGATAATAGTCCACCTTGTCTTGTACATGATTTAGTGAAGTTATTTAGAAATTTCCTAGATTTAATTAAAGATTGGCTATAAGCTTGCTGTGAAGATGCATAATTATGTTTAAGTATGTCCCTTGTATCCTTAATCACTCCAAGAGTTTTATCACAAAATGGTGCTGGATATTGTCAGAGAATTTTTCATCTAATGAGATGACAACTTGTTTTTTTTTTTTTTTACACATTAATCACATTATTTTGAACCATCCCTGCATCTCTTTAATGGAGCCTACTTCACTGATCATGGTAAATGATATTTGGATTTGTTTTCTATTTTATTTTATTATATTCATATTGTTATATTAAGTATATTTGCATCTGTCATTTTAAGGAAAATTGGTCCTTAATTCTCTGTTGTTGCTGAGTCTTTCTTGGCTGAATATATGAGTAACCATGGGTTCACAAAATAAATCTGCTAATGTGTTTTCTGTTTCTATATTGTTGAATAGTTTAAGGAGTATTCTTACTAACTCCTCTTAGGAAGTCTGGTAGATTTCTACCCTAAAACTCATGGCCTTGGACTCCTTTTGGTAGCAGATTTGTAATGGCTTCTCTTTTTCTAGATGGTTAGGCAGTTTAAGTTGTTTATCTTAGTGTGATTTAACTTTGATAAGTGGAATCTCCTGAGGGATTTACCTTATTCTTTCTTTCTTTTTTTTTTTTAATGAAATTCCAGTTCAGTGGAATACAGGCATTTTAAAATTATGTCTCTATCATTCTCTGGATTTCTTCATTGTCTGTTATTTTGTTCCCATTTTCATTTTCAATTTCATTAATTTGGATATTCTCTGTCTTTTAATAAGGGGTTGACTACCTTGTCTAATAAAAGGCTCAAAGAACCAACTCCATGTTTCACTCTTTGCATTCTTCTCTTTCTATTTTATTGATTTCAGAGCCCAATTTGATAATTTCTTGATGTTCACTTTCTTTTTTCCATTTCTCACTCACGTATTTATTG
Organism: Grammomys surdaster; assembly: GCF_004785775.1. Lineage (NCBI taxonomy): Eukaryota > Metazoa > Chordata > Mammalia > Rodentia > Muridae > Grammomys > Grammomys surdaster. The sequence continues at coordinate 1,604 of NW_021615352.1, forward strand.
TCTAGACTTTAAAGCATGTTTTTAAATTGACAGTATGAGAACTCTCCAATTATTTTATGTAGGGATTTTGTTCAATTAGCTTTCTTCTTTGAACCATTTCATTTTCTTTGTGCTCCATAATAGTGTGCTTGTTGCATATTCATTTTCATTGAATTCTAGAAGTCTAATTTCTTCCTTTATTTCTGCCTTAAGCTAGTTTTCATTCAGAATTGTAGCTTCTATGAGTTTGTAAGCTTTGTTTTCTGGTTTTGTTGGTATCCAGCTGTATTCCATTGTGGTTTGATAAAATACATGGTATTAGCTCATTTTTTCTTGTATGTATTGAGACTGACAATGTGTCTGAATATGTGGTCAGTTTATGAGTAAGTTTCATGAGGTGCCAAGCAGAAGGTATATTCTCTTCGATTTCAGTACAATGTTCTCTAAATATCAGCTGGACATGTTCATGTTGTCAGCTAGAGTATTTCTCTGTTTACTTTTGTTCTGGTTAATTTGTCAGTTGGTGAGAGTGGGATATTGAAATTTGTGAGTATACGTTTATGAAGGTTATGATGTGATTTTAGCTTTAAAACTCTTTCTTTCACAAAGGTTGGTGACCATGCGTTTTAGGCCTAGATGTTCAAAATTTAAATGTCATTTTTAGTGGTTTCTTTCCTTTGAGGAATATGCATTATCTGTCTCCAATTCTTGATTTTTTTTCTGTTTTAAATCTAGTTTGCTATATTTTAAAATAGTCAAATCAGCTTGCTCCTTAGGCCCATTTACTTGGAATATCTTCTTAAAAGTCTTTGTCTTGAAATAATGCCTATTCTTGATGTTGAGGTACATTTCTTGTGTGTAATAGAAGGATAGATTTTTTTGTTAGTGTACATTCTGTTAGCCATTTTAATTGGAGAACTGAGGTTATTTATATTGAGTCAATGAACGATGATTATTAACTCCTGGTATTTTGTTGTTGTTGTTGCTGCTGCTGCTCGTGGTATTGGTGATGGTGGTGTGTGTGTGTGCTTTCTCTTATTTTGCAGATAATAGGAGATTATTTACTACCTGTGTTTTTATGTCTATGATTAAGTTCCTTGGGTTGGATTCTTCTTCTATCCCTTTGTGTAGGTTTGTATTTGTAGATAGATATTGTTTAAATTTAACTTTATCATGTACTATTATATTTTTTCTAGTTATGGTGATTATTTTTTTTCTAAATATAATAATCTGGTCATCTGTATTTTCTGCAGCACATGTGTCCAAGACCTTCTGGCATTTACAGACTCCAGTGAGAAGTCACCTGTAATTTTAATAGATCTTCCTTTATCTGTTTTTTGGCTTTTTCCCTTTGCAGCTTTTAGTATTCTTTCTTGGTAGTGCATGTTTTGATTATTATACAGGGAAGAGACTTCACTTTATGGTCCATTCTGTTTGATGTTTTGATGATTCTTGTACTTTGATAGGTACCTTCCTTTTTAGGTTAGGATTTTTTTTTCTAAGATTTGCTGTCAATACTTTCCAAGACTTTGATCTAGTATTCTTCCTGTATGCCTAGTATTCTTATGTTTGTCTTTGCACAATGCCCTGGATTTTATGGATACTTTGTTGGGAAGTTTTAGACATAACATTTTCTTTATCTGATGTATCAACTCCTTATATTGTTTCTTGAATGCTTGAGATTTGTCTTTCATCTCTATATTCTGTTGATGAACCTTGCCTCTGTAGTTCCCCTTTGCAGTCCAAAATTTTTATTTCCAGCATTCCCTCAGTTTATGTTTTCTTCATTGCTTCTATTTTTAGGTCTTGAATAGTTTTGTTTTCTTCAATTCTTGATTTGTTATTTTTCATGGTTTTATTTATAGGACTTTTTGTTTTCCTCCACTTTTTTGTGTGTATTTTCCTGGCTGTCCTTCCTGCTCTTTCCTTAGGACCGCACACTAGGCAATCAGGAATTTGGAGAAAAAACTGAACTTATGTTAAACCTAATTAATGGCTCTTTCCGCCATCTTGGAGCCTTTGGAGGCCTGCTGGGAACAAAACTTCTAAAAGCAAGTATGTCTGGAAGGCTGTGGTGCAAGGCCACTTTTGCTGGCTACAAGCGAGGTCTCCGAAACCAAAGAGAGCACACGGCTCTTCTTAAAATTGAAGGTGTTTTTGCCCGAGATGAAACCAAGTTCTACTTAGGCAAGAGATGTGCTTATATGTACAAAGCAAAGAGCAATACAGTGACTCCTGGAGGCAAACCAAACAAAACCAGAGTGATCTGGGGAAAGGTAACTCGGGCCCAAGGAAACAGTGGCATGGTCCGTGCCAAATTCTGAAGCAACCTTCCTGCAAAGGCCATTGGACACAGAATCCGTGTGATGCTGTACCCATCCCAGATTTAAACTAATGCAAAGTAAATAAATAAAAATAGATTTGTGCTTTAAAAAAAAACAAACAAATCTAATTAATGTAGTTACATTAGTTCAACCAAAATAAGAAATGTGGGTATCAATGATGTGACACTGTCTAAAAAGACTACTATATTCTAGGCTTAAAATGTTCAGCCTGAGAGAAATTTTATAAGAAATTCTTAATTTGCTGTAATACAGGATTCTAGACCCTGGGCACATGGACATAAAGCCTGGTTCAACATTGTATAATGATTTTTTCTGATTATAATTACATCATTACCACCATTTTTTTCCTGCCTTCGATGATTGCTTAATAAAAACACCTAAAGTCTAAAGTTGGGGAGAAGAAAGGTAGTAGGTGCTTCATTTCCCAGGCTTGGTGTCCAGGGATTAGACCATGAAGGAGAGAGAAGAGGAAGAAGGAAGACGGTGTCATGGGGTAGGAGGATTGTGAGTGTATGGCCAGGAAGGCTGGCCTGGGAGTATGAGCAGCCTAGACCGAACATGGCAAGTGATATCTTAACAGGGAAATAGACAAAATAATATAGAGAGTTGATATCTGCAAAACTCTGGTGCTTTAATGCCTATTAAAAATACAAAGTCTTTTGTGTCTTTTATTTGATACCTCCTTGATTTAAGTGAGGTAGAGACACCTAAATAATATTTACCACAACAAGATAGCTGTAATTATGTTTTGTGTCTAATGACTGAAATGGAATCCAAAGTAAGATGGCAGAGGATACTCAGTAGTCAAGGCTCTTGTTCTTTTTTAAAAGTGTCATACTTTGCTTTCAGACACCTTTTCTTTAAAGTAGATGAAGAGGAGGTATTGTTCCAGTAACCCATTATCAGACATGGGACTTGAAAAGCAATGTGCTACTCCCTGTGGTGGTGCATGTCTATAATCTCAGAACCCAACAGACAGGGCAGGAAGACCCGAATGGTAAGACCCAGCTCAGCTATCCAATCAATTTGAGTCTAGCCTAAGCTAAATTAAACCCTGTCTTACATTCACCTCAAATATTTTCACCAAAACTGGTTACAAAAAGTGTGATATGAATACATACATCCATACATATCTCTTTCTACTTAATGTTTCTATATGTGGATAAAAGCATTGGGAAAAGTAGAATCAACAGTAAAATATTAAAATAAATTTCTATGGGGGAATTTAAGTTTACTTTAGCTTTTGGGTTTTCTGTTTTGCATCTGTATTTTGTCATTTTCTGTATCAAACATGGATTCCTTGTGCAGTTTAATCAAAACACAAGTTGTGACAAGTAGTCTACACAACAGGTGTGGCCTGGAATGTGTTATAATTTTATTCCAATTCCTATGGATTTAAAGAGAAAGATATCAAATACACATTTGTAGCCCAGTCGCAGAGGCCACACATGGATCTGGAGACTAGTAGGAGAAGGCCAAGAAAATCTCCAGTGCTGGAGATAAATCACATAATGCTCAAGATCAGATTTTGCTTTCTCATTAAGCAGCAGCAAAGCCTGCTTCTGAGCAAGACACTGAGTTTGCTTATTGCAAGAAGAGCTTAGTAATGTGAAAGCAGAGCTTGAGAGCTGTAGTAAGAGCATCTGAATATGACAAATCAGAAGCATGTAGAGCAGTTTCCAGCCTAGATGTCAGCCGGGTGAAGAACAGTGAAGAGAGGAGGCAGCAAAGCCACAAGGTGACTGAGTGGCATCCTTACTTGAGAAGATGAACATGTACATCTCTTGGTACATGTTATGCAGTTACTGATCTAGCAAGTTCCTTTTTCTAACTATGTCTCCATCAGTATCACCAGAAGCAATTGGCTTTATTTTGTATTGCCAGTAGTATTCATTTACAGTTTTGCCCCAAGGATGTATTATATTTGCAGCTCTGTGTCATAACTTAGTTAGAAGAGACCTTGATCATATGTGTCTTCCATGAAATACAATATTAGTATTCTAAAGCTGACGTTATATAGAATTGACGTAGGCAGTATGACGTGTCAACCAATTCAGACTCATTGGTAACTCATCTGGGCATCAGAAGACAGAAAATAAATCCAACTAAATTAAGTAGTCTTCTAATTTAGTGCAATGCTTAGGAATCTATTGCTGTAGAGTATTCAGAGATATTAATTACAAGGTCAAAGATATGAAATTGCACCTGGCCTTTCTTACCACAAAGAAAGAAGCACAACAATTTGTAGGCTTATTGTGATCCTTGAGACAGAACATCCCTCATTTGGGTGTGTTATACCAGCTTATATACCAAGTAGCCCAGAAACCTGCTAGCTTTCTGTTGGGGGCAAGAAACAGGAGAAGGCTCTCTAACAGGACCAGGCTACTATGTAGGCTGTTCTACTATTTTCAGTGTCTGATAGACATATTGTTTCGAGCCTTTGGCAGGCTCTTATTGTGAAATATAGATTTTGAATATTGGAACAAGGCTCT
>NW_021615353.1:0-4378 GCF_004785775.1 Grammomys surdaster
AATGTGCTGCAATGGGCATACCTTTACAGTAGGTTTATTCAGTACCTCCTATAGTGCTTTACTGCTGGAATATAGCAACTTACTTGGACCTTCAAGATGAAACAATAAAAGATACATGGCTGGACTGTACAAGTGTTTCTGATTTAAACCAAACACACTTCCTAACTGAAATATCACATGTAACATGATTTAGGAATTTTCCCCTCTGTTGTACTTGTCTTTAGCTCTGAAAGTAAGAATATGCTCTAATGGGCGTATATTTACAGTAGGTTTGTTCAATAATTTCTATAGTGCTTTCCTCTGGAATCTAGCAACTTACTTGTACATTCCATATGAAACAATGAAAGATACATGGCTGGAATATCCAAGTGTTTCTCCTTTAAATCAAACATACTTCCTAAGTGAAATGTCATATATAAGGTGATTTAGGTGTTTTCAGGTCTATTGTTCATTCCTTTAGCTCTGGAAGTAAGAAAGTTCTGCAAAGTGCGTATCTTTACAATAGGTGTGTTTAACAGGTTCTATAGTGATTTTTTGGTGGAATCTAGCAACTTACTTAGACAATCCATATCAAACAATGAAGGATAAAACCCCGGATGGTACAAGTGTTTCCACTTTAAATCAAACATACTTTCTAGCTGAAATGTCACATGTAAGGTGATTTAGGTGTTTTAAGTACTGCTGTACTTGCCTTTAGCTCTGGAAGTAAGAATGGGCTGCAATGATCTTATCTTTACACTAGGTATCTTCAATACGATCTATTGTGCTTTTCTGCTGGAATCGAGCAACTAACTTGGACATTCCATATGAAACAATGAAAGATACATGGTGGGATGGTACAAGAGTTTCTGCTTTAAACCAAACACACTTCCTAACAAAAATGAAACATGTAAGGTGATTTACGTGTTTTCAGCTCTGTTGTGCTTGTCTTTAGCTCTGGAAGTAAGAATGTGCTGCAATGCCCATATCTTCACAGTAGGTTTTTCAATATGTTCTATAGTACTTTTCTGCTGGAATCTAGCAACTTAATTTGACATTCCATATGAAACAATGAAATATACATGGACGGATGACACAAGTGTTTCTGTTTTAAACCAAAAACACTTCGTAACTGAAATGAAACATGTAAGGTGATTTAGGTGTTTTCAGCTCTCTTGTACTTGCCTTTAGCTCTGGAAGTAAGAATGTTCTGTAATGCACATATCTTTACAGTAGTTGTGTTCAATAATTTCTATAGTGCTTTTCTGCTGGAATCTAACAACTTAATTGGACATTCCATATGAAACAATGAAAGATACATGGCTGGAATGTACAGGTGTTTCAGCTTTAAACGAAACACACTTACTAACTGAAATTTCACATGTAAGGTGATTTAGGTGTATTCAGGTCTCTTGTATTGCTTTTAGCTCTGGAAGTAAGAATGTGCTGCAATGCGTGCATCTTAACAGTAGGTGTGTTCAATAGGTTCTATAGTGCTTTTCTGCTGGAATCTAGGAACTTACATGGACATTCCATATGAAACAATGTAAGATACATGGCCGGATGATACAAGTGTTTCTGCTTTAAACCAAACACACTGCCTAACAGAAATCCCACATGGAACATGATTTAGGTGTTTTCAGCTGTGTTGTATTTGCGTTTAGATCAGGAAGTAAGAATGTTCTGCAATGGGTGTATCTTTACAGTTGGTTTCTTCAATATCTTCTATAGTGCTTTTGTGCTGTAATCTAGCAATATACTTGGACATTCCATATGAAACAATGAAAGATACATGGCCCGATGATACAAGTGTTTCTGCTTTAAACCAAACACATTTCCTAACTGAAATGTCACATATAAGGTGATTTAGGTGTTTTCAGCTCTCTTGTACTTGCCTTTAGCTCTGGAAGTCAGAATGTGCTGCAATGCGAGTCCATTTACAGTAGGTCTGGTCAATAGGATCTATAGTGATTTTTTGCTGGAATCTAGGAACTTACTTGAATATTCCTTATGAAACAATGAAAGATACATGGCCGGATGGTACAAGTGTTACTGCTTTAAACCAAACACACTTCCTAACTGAAAGGTCACATGTAACATGATTTAGGTGTTTTCATTACTGCTGTACTTGCCTTTAGCTATGAAAGTAAGATTGTGCTGCAATACACATATCTTTACAGTAGGTTTACTCAATACGTTCTATAATGCTTTACCAATGGAAACTAGCAACTTACGTGGACATTCCATATGAAACAATGAAAGATACATGGCCGAGTGGTACAAGTGTTTCTGCTGTAAACCAAACACACTTCCTAACTGAAATGTCACATTTAACATGATTTAGGTGCTTTCAGCTCTGTTGTACTTGCCTTTAGATCTGCAAGTAAGAATGTACTGAATTGCGTGTATCTCTACATTAGGGTTGTTCATTACCTTATATATATTGTGCTTTTCTGCTGGAATCTAGCAACTTACTTGGACATTCCATATGAAACAATGAAAGTTACATGGCCGGATTTTACAAGTGATTCTGCATTAAACCAAACACACTTCCTAACTGAAATGTCACATGTAACATAACTGAGGAGTTTTCCCCTCTCTTGTACTTGCCCTTAGCTCTGAAAGTAAGAATGTGCTGCAATACGAGTATCTTTAAAGTCGGTTTTTTCAATACATTCTGTAGTGCTTTTCTGCTGGAATCTAGCAACTTACTTGGACATTCCATATGAAACAATGAAAAATACATGGCAGGATTGTACGAGGGTTTCTTCTTTAAACCAAACACACTTCCTAACTGAAATGTCACATGTAACATGATTTAGGAGTTTTCCCCTCTGTTATATTTGCCTTTACCTCTGAAAGTAAGAATGTGCTGCATTACTCATATCTTTACAGTATGTTTGTTTAATACCTTCTACAGTGCTTTGCTACTGGAATCTAGCAACTTATTTGGACACTCCATATGAAACAATGTAAGGTACGTGGCCCGATGGTACAAGTGATTCTGCTTTTAACGAAACATACTTTCTAAATGAAGTGTCAAATGTAAGATGATTTAGGTTTTTTCAGCTCTGTTGTACATGCCTATAGCTCTGGAAGTAAGAATGTTCTGCAATGCGCATATCTTTAAAGTAGGTGTGTTCAAGAGGTTCTATAGTCATTTTTGCTGGAGTATAGCAACTTACTTGGACATTCCATATGAAACAATGAAAGATACATGGCCGGATGATACAAATGTTTCTCCTTTAAACCAAACACACTTCCTAACTGAAATGTCACATGTAAGTTGATTTAGGTGCTTTCAGCTCTGTTGTGCTTGTCTTTAGCACTGGAAGTAAGAATGTGCAGCAATGCTCATATCTTTACACTAGGTTTCTTCAATACGATCTATAGTGCTTTTCTCCCGGAATGTAGCAACTTACTTGGAGGTTACATATGAAACAATGAACGATACTTGGCTGGATGGTACAAGTGTTTCTGCTTTGAACCAAACACACTTCAAACTGAAAAGTAACATGTAATGTGATTTAGGTGTTTTCAGCTCTGCTGTACTTTCCTTTAGCTCCAGAAGTAAGAATGTTCTGCAATGGGTGTATCTTTACAGTAGGGTTCTTCAATGCCTTCTATAGTGCTTTTCTGCTGGAATCTAGCAACTTACTTGGACATTCCATATAAAACAATGAAAGATACATGGCCAGACTGTACAACCGTTTCTGCTTTAAACCAAACACACTTCCTAACTGAAAAGTCACATGCAACATGATTTAAGTGTTTTGAGCTGTGTTGTACTTGCACTTAGCTCTGGAAGTAGGAATGCACTACCATGGGCTTATCTTTGCAGTAGGTTTGTTCTATATGTTCTAACCTGCTTTTCTGCTGGAATCTAGCAACATACTTGGACATTCCATATGAAACAAGGAAAGATACATGGTCTGATCGTACAAGTGTTTCTGCATTTAACCAAACACACTTCCTAACTGAAATGCCACATGTAATATTATTTAGGAGTTTTCAACTCTGGTGTACTTGCCTTTAGCTCTAAAAAATGAGAATGTTCTGCAACAGGCGTAACTTTACAGTATGTATGTTCAATGAGTTCTATAGTGCTTTTCTGCTAGAATCTAGCAACTTATTAGGACATTCCATGTGAAACAATGAAAGATATATTACCAGATGGTGCAAGTGTTTCTGCTTTAAACCAAACACATTTCCTAACTGAAATGACACATGTAAGGTGATTTAGGTGTTTTCAGCTCTGTTGTGCTTGTCTTTAGCTCTTCAAGTAAGAATGTGCTGCAATGCTCATATCTTTACAGTAGGTTTGTTCAATACATTCTATAGTGCTTTACTGGTGGAATCTAGCAACTTACTTGGACATTCCATATGAAACAATGAAAAA
>NW_021615354.1:0-1467 GCF_004785775.1 Grammomys surdaster
AGGCTCTCTTTGTGGAGCCAAGCCTCAACTTCTCTTCACAACCTCTTCAATCCTGATATTCAAATGCCACCGAGGCTCCACCTTCATTAACAGCCTCTCCTGGCCTCTCACAATGCCAATCCTCAGATGCTCACCAAGACCCTTTGATGGCTTCAAAATCAGTAGCACCTGGGTAACTCTTTTGACTCTTAAGAGATACCAAGTTCGGCTGTCATTATGAGATACAATCTTGGGCAGTTCTGGAACATAACTCCTCTGTGCTCTCAGGGAACCTTTCCCAGAAGATTTCACCTCAGTGATGCTGGTCTCTTCTCAATCACTGCTAATTTCTTAGATCAAGCTAACCAGTATCAATTGGCCCAGTAATGCAAAGTTTTCACTTCAATGGTGCTGGTCTCTGGTTAATCATGCTTGACTCTTCAGCCCCAGCTGTACCAGAATGACTGACTCTTAGTTCAAAAATAGTAAATGGTTGTATACGTTTGCACTCCCACTAGCAGCAGGGAGGAGTGTTCTCCTCGTTCCACATGCTCGCCAGCATGAGCTATCTCTTGAGTTTTTGATGTTAGCCATCCTGAACTGTGTAAGATGGAATCTCCAAGTTGTTTTGATTTGCATTTTTATGATGACTAAAGGCTTTGAACATTTTTTAAGTGCTTCTCAGTCTTTCAAGATTCCTCTTTTAGAATTCTCTGTTTAGTTCTGTGCACCATTTATTAATTGGGTTATTTGGGTTGTTGGTGTTTAAATTCTTGAGTTCTTTATACATTTTGGATATTAGTCCAACAGCGAACCAATAACTGGCCCAAATTGAAACCCATTCCAGGAACAAGCACCAATCCCTGACACTATTAATGATAGTCTGTTATGCTTGTAGACAGGAATCTAGCATGGTTGTCTTCTGAGAGGCTCCATTCAACGACTGACTCAGACAGATACAAACACCCACAGACAAACAGTGGATGGAGCTTGGGGACTCTTATGGAAGAATAGAAGGAATGATTGCTGCCCATAAAGAATAGAACTCCACTGGGCAGTTGTGGTGTATTCCCTTAATCCCAGCACTTGGGAGGCAGAGGCAGGCAGATTTCTGAGTTCAAGGACAGTCTTGTCTACAGAGTAAGTTCCAGGACAGCCAGGACAACACATACCTTGTCTCAAAAAAGAAAAACAAAGAAAAAAAAAGAATAGAACTCCTCAGGAAGTCAACAAAATCAACTAACCTGGACCTCTGGGACTCTCACAGATTGAACCACCAACAAAAGAACATACGTGGGTTGGACCTAGGCCTCCCCACACATATGTAGCAGATATTCAGCTTGTTCTTCATGTGGGTCCTGGACAACTGGAGTGGGGGCTATCCCAAATGCTATTGTCTGTCTGTGAGATATGTTCTTCCAGCTGGGCTTCCTTGTCTGGCCTCAGAGGGAGAGGAAGCACTAAGCCTCTAAGAGACTTGAAATGTCA
>NW_021615355.1:0-3537 GCF_004785775.1 Grammomys surdaster
CTTGCTTGGGCTGACTGTGACTTCCCTTTGAAGCTCTGAGGGAATCCATCCTGTATTTTGACTCTCCTCAATGTAGACTGGACACAGGATAGAATTAAACTTAGATTACAGCAAGTTTGTCATAAATGTTGTTCTGAAGACAGAGACATTAATCCCATATGTATTTCCCATAAATCTCATACTCTAAGTGCCTTAAATACCTCACTTATTCATTCAGAATTTCCAAAGGCTTTGTAGGGTTTTTATTTCCACTTTTGGAAATTTCCATCCTCATCTCTATATAAATCCTTCTTTACTAAAACTATTTCTGTCTTTTGATCATTCTAACATTTTTTTTTGTTAGTACCATAAGACCTAATAGGTTGAACAAATAAATTCACAATCTATTATGAGGATATTTCTTCAGGGGTGGGGAATGTGCAACGTTTATCTCCTCTTTCTAAGTTCTCAATGGTACCACATTTCAAAATAATCATAGTTAAACCAGAGATGTTAGTGAAATTATTGTGTTTAGCCGGGTGGTGGTGGTGCACGCCTTTAATCCCAGCACTTGGGAGGCAGAGGCAGGCAGATTTCTGAGTTCGAGGCCAGCCTGGTCTACAGAGTGAGTTCCAGGACAGCCAGGACTACACAGAGAAACCCTGTCTCGAAAAACCAAAAAAAAAAAAAAAAAGAAAAAAAGAAATTATTGGGTTTACTTACAAAAATTTGACAAGGTGTTTCTTATGAGATTGTGGCTATCCTACAATCAGTCATATTTAAAATGCCTTACTCAGGCTGGAGAGGTGGCTCAGTAGTTAAGAGCATGGTCCTTCTAGAGGACCTGAGTTCAATTCCCAGCCATCACATGGTGGCTCACCACCATTTGTAATGGAATCCACCCCCTCTTCTGGTGTGTTTGAAGACAGCAACAGTGTACTCACATACATAAAATAAATAAATCATAAAAAAATGCCTTTCTCAGTATGTATGGAGACAACTTCATGTACATAAGAAGTTATACCCTTCTACCTTTTAAAAGTATTGGCCATCCATGTCCTCTCTTTTTTTTTTATAGAGATTTAGTAACATTTAAAGAGTCCTGCTGTAGTCATTTTAATTCAATGCAGCTGAAGGTATAAAGCGGGTTGTTGTTTAACTTAGGAGATAAGATACAAACACTGTGCTTGAGCTTTCAACCTTTGTATATTTATTTGCTTTTAATGAGGCTTTACTGGATATAAATATCTTTTAAATTATCAACCTGTTTATGTCTGTATATACATTCATATATGTATATATCATACTTAAAAGCACAGATTTATTATTCTTATACGAGTGAGGACAATGACCAATAGAGTAATGTTTCCTGGTCTAGGAGTAGTAAACTCTTTAAAAGTAATTTAGAATCTTAAGGGATAGAGACCATGTTGTGTACTAGAATTGGGATAGGGTTCAAAGAGGTACCATTGTGACCAGAATTGTATGTTTACATATATCATGTCCTTAAAAGTAGACATTAATGTTTAAATATATGTCATCATTTTACCCATTCCAAAGAAGGATTCAGACCTGTATTATCATTTTATGTTCATATTGCCTGTGTGGACTTATTGATTAAATATATTTTTGTCCTATCATGTCAATTTTTAAGTTTACTCTTATTAGGAACAAAATGAACTAGGGCCAAGTTAACAAGCTTAATTTACTTGTAATCCATTGGCTATTGACTACACAATGTGAATGACAAACCATGATCCCATGTATACAGAGTCTGTACATAAGTAATAAAAAGGAAATTTTTAATAAGCCATGAGTTTGTGTTTATTGCTTGTTGGGAATCTATTTTCATAATTTTCACTGTCAAATGCCAATTTCACATAGAGACCTTTAGTAAACCTATTGTTAGTTTGGGCAGATGTAAAACCATACATGTCTAGGGCAGAAGAGTACTGAAGAGCATTTTATCTCAGAGGAAAAGTAGCCTGGACTTTCCAGGCAGAAAGAGCTGAGAGTGACACCCAGCAGAGGATGATACAAGTGTTCTTGGCTGGCAGCAGTCTGTCTAGCACTTAGCAACTTACCCTTGTCTGTTGGGTTCTGTGAATATCAAAGTCTTTGTTTCCTTTGTTAGTATGACAGTTTTGGAGGCATGTGACTGAAAAAACTTCGAAGTTCTTTTGAGGAGCCATTAAATCTGTAAGTTAGAAGCTATAAGATTCAGACCAAAACAAAACATTAAGATACCAGATGAAAACCTTGTAAGTTTGATATTTCTTCTTTGTGTAACAGGGATACAATTGACTGGGTGGGACCAGCAAGAATAATGGTGGCCACCATTTTATCATGTGTCATTTGGTTATATTAATTAAAGATCTGGGAAAGTCACACGGCCTATGATTTATAATATTATACTATAAAAAAAAGATACCAAGTCCTATGATTGCTTCCATCTTCTAAGGATTCCCCAGGAAAAATTTAGAACAACTGAAGAAGTAGTTGTTTTCTGTTCAATGTGAACTGGGCTCCAGAGTAAAGTAAACCTGTTTCTCATTAGGAAATCCCAGGTTCTTGCATAGCCCACTTTCTACTATCCTTGGGGCAGGAAGCAAGATGGTGATGAAATGAAAAAGAGGACTAGGAAGGCAGATGAGAGGAAGGATAGAACCCAATTTCACATAGCAAAACAAAACCTTTGTCCTAAACCTGAACCTAACCATAAACCTGTAACCCTAACTACTCTAACCCTAATCTAAACAACGCTCATCTTAATCCTGAACCTCTAGTCCCCTAACTCTAACTCTGCTTACTGTGGGAGGACTTTTCATAATTATACATTTTGAAGTGAGAAACCCTTGCTGTATCATGGTCTTTTGAGAGATTTATATCCGCCTTTAATCTAGGTTACAGCTTCTTTCAGATACCTACATATATAAAGGACATTGAACAAGGTAGTTCTTTCGTTTTTTGTATTTGCCCTACATTATTAGCAAGGTGTTTCATTTGGTCTTTTGTTTGTTTTTAAAACTGTCATTCATAAGTACTTCTTCAGAATTCTGGTAAGTACTGAAGATCCGCTGAGATATCCAGCAACATGAATTCTACCAGTCCTTGATGTTTCTAATTTCCCTTGGCAGACAGCCATTATTAGACTAAGAGTGTTTGTATTAGACTAAGTGTTTGAAAGACATTCTATCCAACCCTCTTTCTACATACATAGAGAAATTCATTCTCTCTATGAGATGAGGTATGTTTATCTAGAGAACTTGTGCTAATACAACTGTATTATGGTTTTTTGTATGTATGTGGTTTTTTGCCACCTTGCCACTTAGGAAGACTTGCAGGCGAACAATAGTACCCTACAGTGTTTGTCCTCTGTATCCAGCTTTTCTCCCAGAGTTATTTCAGACCTATTTGGTGAAAGGAGCTGCAGTTTCCCTGAGCCCAGCATGAAGCCACAAAACAAAACTCTTGTTTCCTACAGTCCCTCTTTAATGTTACTATCCTGGGGATCCTTCCACTGGTGGGACAGATTGAACCCTCCACTGCAAGTTGAGT
>NW_021615356.1:0-5832 GCF_004785775.1 Grammomys surdaster
TAATAGTTTAAGACAGTCTCCCTTACCCTATCAGGTGCAATGGAAGCAAGTCCTCTGAGTGCAAGGGCTAAGGGAAACAGAAAGAGATGCAAACACCCATCCCTGTGCAATGGAGTCATCTCCTAGGGGTGCAAGGGCTGTTTGTCTCAAAATTCAGGTACCACAGCTACACAGACAAGAATCAGCCAGGCCAAGACTCCTCACCGACCCAGTACAATGGGCAAATCCTTTGAGGTGTAACGCTGATGGCCTAACATTTAGCACCACCACTCATGAGGGGGAGACTACTTATTTTTGAAGCAGTGATAGCCACACTGCAGGGGAAGCCCCTAGTTCTTTGGTCACAAGCGCCTGGCCAATAATAGCCTTGTCAAAATTTTGTTGAGCTCTGAGTTTGCAATCCAACCAAAGGATGAATACTGATCCGCAACATAGGGCTTACCAAACAGGCCTACTCCCACCCACTTAAAAGAAAAGAAAAGAAGAAAGCTGAAGAATTCCAGGAGGACAGTCCCTCAGTCAGGGACAGATCCACGTGCGTCAAGTTGATGTTCACCACAGCTGTTCTCTATTTTCTGAGTGTCTCACTGAAGTTTTCTAACCAATTTCCTGTAAGATATTAAAACAATTTTCTGGACAGATTAGTTACATTATGTCTGACTGGTATGGGTTTTGGAAAGGCAGATAATATGGTCCATCATCGTTTCCCCGATATACTAGGAACCTGTATCCCTTGGATCAGCACAAGGGCTGTCATCAGAGCCTGGAGGGTCCGCCTGGGTGTCACCTTCCAATATCGCAAGTCGCCGCGTCAGCCGCTCTGGTAGCCAAAACGGGTTGTCTTCTTCCTGTGGGAACACACAAACCGCTCCCCTGGCTCTTAATAAAACAATATCTGGGCCCTTCCATTGTCCGGTCAAAATGTCTTTCCATTTTACCATCTCTTTCGGCCTGTCAGGCTCTAAACAGTGACGGTCAGCAGCCGAATGGCCCTGACTGTCCAGGTTTAAAATATTGAGAGTAAAAAGTGCTATAGAAACGGTGACTCGTGGCACTAAGGGCAGAGTCTCCTCGACTCCTCCCTTTTGTTTTATTAGATAAGACTTAAGAGTGCGATGAGCCCGTTCTATGATGCCCTGTCCCTGAGGGTTATAAGGGAGGCCTGTCAGATGGGTTACCTCCATTTGGCGACAAAATTGTCTAAACTTTTGAGAAGTGTATGCTGGCCCATTGTCCGTTTTAAGAATTTTAGGCTTCCCCCAGGCACTCCATGCCTCAAGGCAGTGTTGAATAACATGTGCTGCCTTTTCTCCGGTCAACGGAGAAGCAAATATAATTCCAGAATAAGTGTCAATGGAAACATGTAAATATTGTAATTTGCCAAAGGTTGGGATGTGAGTGACATCCATTTGCCAAATTTGTAGTGGCCGAATTCCTCGTGGATTAATTCCTACATGAGGCACTGGTAAAAATTGACAGCAATTCTGACATTGAGTAACTATATCTCTAGCTTCCTTTCTAGTTATCTCAAACCGACGACGTAACATCTCTGCTGTCACATGAAAGTTTTTATGAAAATCTTTGGCCAAATCTAATTTTGAAGATAGGGCGATAGCAACCAATTTTGTGGCTCGATCTGCTAGGTCATTCCCATGAGACATTGGACCTGGTAGACCTGAGTGAGCCCTGATGTGTGTAATAAAAACCGGAAATCTCCTATTAACTAAGGCGAATTGAATCTTTTGAAAAACTTTTACAAGTCTACTAGATGGTCTAATTAGCCCAGCCACTTCTAAGGCTTTAACTGTATTTACTACATAAAAGGAATCTGAAACAATATTTAAAGGGCCTGGAAAGGTTTCAAGAACCTCCAAAACTACCAAGCATTCCACAACTTGAGGTGAAGTCTCCTGGTATTGTTTGGCAGTGACCTTATTATCAATTACATAAGCACCCACACCTGTCTTTGACCCATCTGTGTAAACGACCACTCCATCCGGGAGCGGCTTTTGAGATAAGACATGTGGAAATACAATAGCTTGAGTTAAGGCAAACTGGAAAATGGGATGTTTAGGGTAGTGATTATCTATTTGACCATTAAAGGAGGTAACCAACACGGCCCAAACATCAGAGGTAGCAGTTAATATTTGAACTTGATGTGCAGTATAAGGCACTATTAAAACCTTAGGCTCCCTTCCAAAATGAGTGACAGCTGCTTTTAATCCCCGTAAGGCAAGCTGAGCAACCGCATCTGGATACCATTCAATAATCTTTGCAGGAGATGCATTAGGATGAATTCATAATAAGGGCCCATCCTGCCATAACACGGCAGTTGGTAAATGTCTGGTTTTAAAGACACACAAATTAAAAGTTTTGGTCTCATCAATGCGTTTTAGCTGAGCTTTTTGCAAGGCATCCTCCACCAATCGCAGGGCATGATTTGCAGCCGGTGTTAATGCTCTTGGTGAGGAAATATGGGAATCTCCTTTCAGAATGTCAAACAAAGGTTTTAATTCAGCAGAGGGAATTTTCAAAAATGGTCTTAACCAATTTATATCACCTAGTAACTTTTGAAAGTCATTTAAGGTATGTAAATGATCTCTGCGAATTTCTAATTTTTGAGGAACTATTTTCTCAGGGTAAATAACTGTCCCTAAAAAGGAACCGATTTCTGAAATTTGAACCTTCTCTGTGGCAATATGCAGACCCCGCTGTCTTAATGTAGCAATTAATAAAGGATATGAGTTCTGCAAAGTGGTCAACTCTTTATGGCATATTAAAATATCATCCATAAAATGAATCAAGAGTAGAGAAGGAAATTGTTTCTTAACAGGTTCAAGGGCCATTTGTACATACAGCTGACATATGGTAGGACTATTGGCCATGCCTTGAGGCAAAACTTTCCACTGATATCTTTTGTCTGGCAAAGTGAATGCAAATCTTTGCCTATCTTGCGGGTGTAGGGGAATGGAGAAAAAGCAATCCCTAATGTCTATAATTATTATCCTCCACTGCTTAGGTAAAGCAGAGAGCAGAGGCAGGCCTCGTTGCACTGAGCCAAACAGCTGCATCTGTTTATTAATGGCCCTTAAATCATGGAGAAGTCTCCATTTTCCTGATCTCTTTCTTATAACAAAGATAGGGGTATTCCAAGGAGAAGTAGAAGGTTCTAAATGACCAAGCTGTGCCTGTTCCTCGATCAGCCTTGTAGCAGCTTCCAATTTCTCAGAGGATAAGGGCCACTGAGGAACCCACATGGCTTCCTCTGTAAGCCAGGGTATGGGCAAGGAGCCCTCAGTGGCAACTAGGGAAAACCCAGACCTTGTCTTCCTGTATTACTTTCTTGTAAAATTGGGTTTAACCTTCCTTGTTCTTTTCTACCAAGGCCTTTTCCTTCCTTATATCCCATTCTTTTCATAATATTAATAACTTGTTGAGAGTACTCATTAGTTAGTGTCAGTCCTAAGTCTTGTAAAATGTCTCTTCCCCAGAGGTTAACGGGGAAAGGAAGCACATAAGGTATAAAGCTTCCTGTCTGACCCTCTGGCGTCTTCCAAGTCAAGGAGCGTGAACTGACTGTAGGGTTGGCCTCATATCCCAACCCTTGTAAGGAGTGGGATGATTGTGTAACAGGCCACACCTTAGGCCACCAGTTGGAGGAAATAATACTTTTATCAGCTCCTGTGTCTAAAATTCCTGTAAAACTCTTCCCTTCTATTGTTAATTGTAAAGTGGGTCTAGTTTTGAGATCCACTACTAAATAAGCAAAGTCAGTTCCTGAAGAACCGAACCTATTGGCACCTCTTGGCGCCCCGGTGGATGGAAAACAATTATGTAGACTTGGAAGAATAACCAACTGAGCAATCCTATCTCCAGGGGAGATGGAAAATATGCCTTGTGGACAAGAACAGAGAACTTGAAGTTCTCCCGTATAATCTTGGTCTATCACCCCAGGATGAACCACAAGCCCCTTCAAGGTAAGAGAGGAGCGGCCTAGAATAAGGCCAACGCTTCCCTCAGGCAGGGGACCTTTAAAATCAACCGGGATAGGTTGCACACCCTCATATGGCATTAATAAGAATTGGGAGATAGAGCGGAGGTCCAACCCTGCGGAACCTCTTGTAGCTCTGCAGTTAGAGGTCTCCCCCGGTTGTAGGCTTGTGTCCCATATTTTTTGGGGCCCTGAGACCTTGGGCCCGAATATTCGTTTTTTGAAATGTCTTCATCTCTTTCTGTAGGGGAGGGATCATGTTGAATAATCCTTCCCCGAATGTCCTTAACCGAGCGACATTCATTGGCCCAATGATATCCCTTCCTGCACTTAGTACATAACCCAGGGGTTTTCTTTTGTATAGGAGTACGACATTCTCATTTCAAATGACCTGGTCTGCCACAATTATAACATACTTTACGGCCGCCAGGACTTGAGCGGCTCTGGCCTTGCAGGATAGCTGCTGCCAGGCCAGCGTTAGTCAGTGGGCCTCCAAGACCTCGGCAGACCTTTATCCAATCTGTCAGCCCTTTGTTTCTCCTAGGGGCAATAACTGCCTTACATTCTGGTGAGGCATTTTCATATACTAATTGTTCGATCAATGGCTTGACTTGCTCTGGGTCTCCAAAAATCTTGCCTGCTACTTCTGTCATTCTAGCAACAAATTCTGAAAAGGACTCCTGGGGGGCTTGTAATATTTTTGTTAAATTTCCTCTAGCCTCGCCCTTTTTCGAGAGGGCCTTCCATGCCTTAATTGCGGCGGTGGAAATCTGGCCATATGCTTCCCAATCATAGTTAATCTGGTCGGCAACATACTGTCCTTGCCCTGTTAATAATTCAAAAGTCCACTGTCTCTGATTGCCCTCCGCATTAGCGTTGGCCTTTGCCTGTGCTTGAGAAGCGTCGCGCCACAAAGCCTTCCATTCCATATACTGTCCCATATTAGGGAGAGCAGCTTTTACTGTGTTCTGCCAATCATTCGGAGTCATTGCCATAGTGGCAAATCTCTCAAGCTGCATAATTGTAAAATTAGCATCAACTCCATACTTGTTAACCGATTCAGCGAATTCTTTAATAGAAGCATACTCTACAGGTGCGTGGACACGACCTCTTCCTGCGTCCTCAAACACTGGAAAAGCTTGTAACATTTTTCTCTTGTCTTCCTCTGAAAGGAAGGAGCCTGAGCAGCGCCTGTCCACATAAGGCGGAAGTGCGCCGAGAACATTAGGTTGGGAGGGCGCTACAGGCCGAGAGGCCGTCCGGCTTCTATCTCTCGTTTTCCTCTGCTTTAGATTTCGCGGCGGCAACTGTTTATCTGGCTGGCATCTTTCCTCTTCATTTATCTCTTCATCTGAGTCCTCTGAGGAAGTAATCCCCTCCAACTCAGAGGCATCAAGCCTCAAAACTTCCTTTACCGGATAAAGAAATCTCTTTCTGAGGCTTACTTTCCTCCCGTCTCTCCCAAGGGTGTTCTTCCCCTCATCTTTCATCCCCGTGGATTGGTCCTCGGGGAGGCTTAATTTCTTTAATATATCCTTTTTCCCTTTTCCTTTCTGAATTTCTAAGCGCGTCCTTCTTTTCTCTGTTTCTGACATGCTAACCCGTAATCCGTCTGCCACTCCCCGAACCGCCACGAAAACCAAAAGGAAGAGAACTAACGCTACCAGCACCATAGTGAGAGCCTCTAAAGTTCCTACCAACTGGGGAGGGAAATAAATTAAATCAAGTCCAAACATATCTCTCAGAGAGCATTACCTTGTTCTATGGTTCTGGATTCACTCCACGTGTGTAATTGTCTCGCCAGCAAGAACGCACCACACACACACACCAGAATCCTTCCG
>NW_021615357.1:0-6326 GCF_004785775.1 Grammomys surdaster
TCCATTGTTGGTAGGATTGCAAGCTGGCACAACCACTCTGGAAATCAGTCTGGCGGTTCCTCAGAAAATTGTACAGCATTACCTGAGGACCCAGTTTTGCCACTCCTGGGCATATACTCAGAAGACGCTCCAACATATAACAATGACACATGCTCCACTATGTTCATAGCAGCCTTATTTATAATAGCCAGAAGCTGGAAACAACCCAGATGTCCTTGAAAATCGAAATGGATACAGAAAATGTGGTACATTTACACAATGGACTACTACTCAGCTCTTAAAAACAATGAATTCATGAAATTCTTAAGCAAATGGATGGAACTAGAAAATACCATCCTGAGTGAGGTAACCCAGTCACAAAAGAACACATATGGTATGCAATCACTGACAAGTGGATGTTAGCCTAAAAGCTCATAATATCCAAGATACAACTCACAGACCACATGAAGGTCAAGAAGATCAAAGACCAATGTATGGGTGCTTCTGTCCTTAGAAGTAACAAAATACTGAAGAAAGCAAATACAGAGACAAAGTGTGGAGTACAGACTGGAGTAGGGGCTGTCTGGAGACTGCCTCACCTGGGCATCTATCCCATGTGCAATCACCAAATTGACCAGGCCAGCTCAGTCAGTCAACAGGTTCTCCAGTTCAGGAGTGAGGATTAAGAAGAAAAAAGACAATTAGACAACATTGTAGCATGACTACAGCCAGTTCTGAAACTGAAGGTGGGTTTAGGGTTTATTTTTTTTCCAATTTGCTTTTATACCATTTTAATTGCATGCAAGTATTTAGGTCAGTTCTAGGTTGAGGAACTACTAATACAATAAATGCAAATAGTCAAGGAATAAGCAAGGCAATAAGCAAAGTCCCATGATCACTCCCATGATTACTGTTTTTCAGGGCTTACCAGGATGACCAAAATATATTAGCCTACTTCCCTGTCCTAGCCCAAAGTCATATTCATGCCTGAAACTTACTTCTTTGTTCTAGCCTAAGATTTAGATTCCTGACTGAAATTACTTCCTTGTCATGGACCAATGTCAGATTCCTGCCTGAAGCCCATTTCCTTGTCCTTGGGCAATGTCAGATTCCTGCTAAGTGGTTGTAAAAGCTCTCCACACTAAATGCAGACACTATTGTGGATGTCAGGAAGTACAGGCTGACAGAGTCTGATATACTTTTCTCCTGAGAGGTTCTGCCAGAATCTGACATATTCAGAAGCAAATGCTGGAAGCTAACCATTGAACTGATCATGAGGTCCCCAATGAAGGAGGTAGAGAGAGGACTGAAGGAGCTGAAGGGGCTTGAGGCCCCATGGGAAGAGCGACAATACCAACCAACCGGAGCTCCCAGGGTCTAAACTACCAGTCTGGGAACATGCTTGGCTCCAGCTCTATATGTACGGGAGGATGGCCTCGTGAAGCATTGGTGGGACAGGAGGTCCTTGGTCCTGTTAAGGTGGGATGCCCCAGTGTGGGGAAATTTGAGGGTGGGGAGGTGGGAATGGGTGAATGAGTAGAGGCATGCCCTCATAGAAGCAGAAGGAGTGGGGACAGGATAAGGGATTCCTGGGGAGGGGGGGTTGGTAAAGGGGATAACATCTGAAATGTAAATAAATATAATAACCAATAAAGCCAAAAAAAGGGAAAAAAGAAATTAATGGAAAAAAAGGAAGAAAAAAGAAAGAAAAAAGAAAGAAAGAAAGAAAGAAGGAAGGAAGGAAAGAAGGAAGGAAGGAAGGAAGGAAGGAAGAAAGGAAGAAAGAAAAGGAGGCCTCTGGACCCCTTGTGAGGAAAATTAGGAAGGATGGCTTCTTTTGAATAGTCCTATTTCATACCTGTTTCCTAGTAAATTGATTTTATCATCTATTTCTTTCTTAACTGCTCCTGGTTGGAAATAAATAAAATAGATGAACTGAGTCAAGGATTCATGTCATGGGCTTCTCATAACAGAAGGCAGCTTTTTTGTGGTTACTTATTTAGTGCCCCCTAGATAGTTTTTCTATTGCTTAAGTGAACAACCATGGTGAGCTTTATGTAAAGAATTATAGGAGGAGCTAAGGTGGGAGGAGTAAGGAGAGGAAAAGGAGGAGTAGGGAGAGGAAGAGGAAAAGGAAGAGGAGGAGCTAGGGAGAGCAGAGATGTAGGAGGATGGAGAACCACACAGGTATGGAGAGCAATCGCGGGTAACAACTTATAATTAGGTTAGCTAATTGGGAAATAACTCTAATTGTATGGGCATATTGTTACCGAGCATTACTAAATATATAAAGCCTTTGATTAATCTTTAAGCATTAGAGTCTCATTTTATTACTTGTCCTGCATGGATGGCAGGATGGTCTGGGCAATGTCCAGTCTTGTGGAGACAGCGTGGAAGATTTGTAGAGCCATCTCCCATGCTGGTGTCTTGTGGGTGGCAGAGCTGGTGTTTCTGGATGGCCAATTCTAGCTGCTGCGTGCACATGGCCTCTGGCCGAGAAACATGGTGGCTGAACTAGGCAGAGCCGCTGAAACTTAGATAGTTGGCTTGACCAGTGGCCGATTTTAAATATTTACTGCAACAAAGAATATTGAACAAAGAGAAGTAAATGAGAAGTTCTGTTACATTTGCTAGGCTAACAGAATTAGAAAGTTGCCATTCTTAATCATGAGTGAAAAAGCATTTCTTTTTACTCATCTCAGAAGCACAGGTGCCAAGCACCATCTGTGTTGGTTAGACTTCCTATTTCATTTGCCTTTTTGGCTATTATATTTTTCCTAATGTTATTTACAGCACTACCAAAGCAAATCAGCTTGTGACTACTTGGTAATGTTGGTAATGTTTTGCAAAGTAATTTGTGTGTATTTGTTTACATATGCGCATATTCCAGTTAAAACATAAAACATATATATGTATGTATACATAGGTGTTTTCAATATATACATATATATTTATACATATATATTTAATTTTGGTAAAAATGAAAATCTTGGGCATTTTGTCTAGCTGATTTTCCATTTTATTCTCGGAGTAATTAGCCTCAATCATGTTGTATGACTTTTAGAGTCAAGTTATTCATTTCAAAGATTGAAAGCATCTCATTCTTTTCAACATCATTGGTGGCACAGCCAAGTTCTAAAGCTTACATTACACTGCCCAACGTTCCAAAAGGGGTTGATTTCACTTCAAACATGTTCCTGATTTTCTTCTGGGCAAGTGTGGGTTAGATTAGATTGGCTTGCTCTAAACACACTACAGAACTTTTGTGGACTCTATTTTGTTACAGAAGGGAAGCATTTGCTACTAATTAAGCTCATCTTATTAAGAACATAAGGAGATGCTGCTTTAATTGGTTTAAAATCTAGATCTTCCTTAATTTTCTACATTCTATGAGACTAATTTTTTCTGGACTATGTATGCTTATGTTCATGTTGAGAAGCCCTATTTACACAGAGGTGCTCATGAATGCATCTGGTGGGCATGCTGAGACTCCCTTTTCTGGATTCAGATGAATGACATTTGTTTCCTTTAACATTCCCATTGCAGGCTTTTTTGTGCTACTGCATTCCTATGAATTTTTGTTCTCCATTCCTTTATCCTTTTAATTGTGTGTGTGTGTGTGTGTGTGTGTGTGTGTGTATGTGTTTGTGTGTGTGTGTGCACGTGCCCATGTGCATGCACGCATGGGCACACACACACACCTTGGAGGTGCAGTTACAGCATATGTGATCTGTCTGATGTGAGTGTTAGGACCTGAACTCTGTTCCTTATAATAGACTATTAAACTGTTTTAACCACTGAGCCTTCTCTTCAGCCTTGTTCTTAACATATTAATTTGCTGCTCACATCTGCCTGTGGTGTCTGTACACTTTCTTCATTCAGCATCTAAAAATATTTAAATATTACATGTGAAAGAAAAATAATTTATGATTCTTCTTTTGGTATTTAACTACCTAAAGTGGTATGGAAGGGAATCAAGTTGGAATTAGTGAGGCATAGCTACATGGAACAAGGGCTGGGCATAAGTATTCATACTCATATGGCTCCTGGATTAAAATGATGATGACTATAATCATAGGTTTTGTATTCTGCTATTATGACACTGAATACTTTTTTTGAAGAGCACAAAAGTTGAGTAATACTTGTAAAGTAAATTGAGATAATCTGATAGAGACTTGAGAACATTTGTGTAGCATTTGGTGACAAAAGTACATAAAACCTAGAATATGAAAAATTTAAGGATTACATCGCTATTAGACTTTGATGAAATGTCAGAAGTTTTGAAGAGTAATATGTGATTTCTCATCTTGTTTTAGATGGTTAACTTCTGTTTCATTCAGTGTCTCTCCAAAATTCTGACAAACACCATTATTGATAAATTATGTAGCTAAAAAGTCAACAAATAAAAAATTAAGACAATTTAAAGATGTTGATAATTGAAATTATATTTTGTTTTATTATAATTTCTTCATTGCTTACAGTAGCATCAAATGTTCTAAAAAAATACAAATTAGATTTTTTACCAAATTATTGCTTTTCACATAAAATACTTCAAATTAATAAAATTTCTAAAATGGTAAATATATCTTTCATGCATACATCCTAAGAGTATTCACATTATAGCAATCTTGCACACATTTAAACACTAAGCTAGCAAAAAATTATCAGAGACTAGTAACTTGAAGCTAGAATTGCTGGGGCTCAAAGAGTTCCACTTCTTCCTCTGTCTCTCAGATTAATAATCCTTCAGCCTGGATACAGAGTCTCCAGTGGCTGTGTGAGCCCATCTCAATGGTAGCACTTGGCCAGCTTCCTGCTGGAGTGGGTGTCCATGGGTAACAATTCCCTGTGCACAGAACTCACAGTGTGAATTTTGTTTGAATGAGATTATCATTTCTTCTCAATTAGGGCTATTCACTTTGGAGTACCTTCAAAGTAATTTCAGATGAGGCTATGTGCGTAGCGCCCGCCTAGCTGATAAGGAAGACGCCACACACGATGAATTCTTCTGACACGAGTTTATTACAGCTCTTTTAGGTTGCAGGCGAGAGGGCCCTGAACTGCAGAAAGGCGGCTGCTTATATAGCCCCAAAAGTCCCAGCCCCCGGATCCTGGATGGTCAGTCAGTGCTCGGAACATGTCATGTCTAATCTGGATTGGTCCCTGGCATAAGCCTAAATTAGCATGAAAGGCACGCGTGACTCGCACATGCGCACTAGCATCCAGGCCTTCTGTGAGGAACCCGGAAGCAGTCGCTGTCGCCATCGCGTTATTGCGATTGCGGCTCCCAACAGCTATGGGCAATAAAATGTCATTACTTCTCTGATGCAGTCATCTTTGTAAATAGGCAAAACTTCCAGTGGAGATATTAGGACACTAACCCAGCCACAAAACCTTTGACCCACAATTTGCTTTACCTGCAAGTTGTGTTGGGACAAAGGTGGAAAAAAAATTGTGGGAGTGACCAGCTAATGATTGATCCCGCTTGAGACCCACACCATAAAAGGGAGCCCACCCGAGCACTGAAACTGAGGTGGTATAGCCCAGAAACCTAAGATAGAACCAAACATGACCATTAAAAAAAACAGTCAATGAAACAGATTTATGATGATATTCTATTATAGTCGTTGACTGGAGCCTGGTACAATTGTCAACAGGGAGGCTTTATTCAGCTACTGATGGGAGCAGATGTAGAGACCCACAGACAAACATTAGATAGAATTCAGAGAATCTTAAGGAAGAGAAGTAGTAAGGATTATAGGAGCCAGAGGGGTCATATATACCACAAGAAAAACTATAGAATCATTAACCTGGGCTCCTGGGGGCTCACAGAGACTGAATAAACAATCAGATCAACAATCGGAGTTCCTGCATGGGTTTCACCTAGGACTGATGCATATGTTATGGTTGTGTAGCTTGGTCTTCTTGTGGGACTCCTAAAAGTGATAGTGGGAGTTGTCTCTGATTCTTTCAGTGCCTTTTCCTCCTACTGAGTTGCTTTGTTTTGACTTAATATAGGGCACATGGCTAGTCTTTATTGCAAGTTTATATGCCATGTTTGGTTGATATCCCTAAGAGACCTGAACTTCTCTGCAGGGAAATATAGGCAGAGTGGATCTGGGAGAGAAGGGAGGTAGGGGATACTGGAAATACAGGAAGGGTATAATGCATGAGATAAGAATGACAAAGGGAGGGAAGAGAGAGAGAGAGAGAGAGAGAGAGACAAGGAGGGAGGGAGGGAGGGAGGGAGGGAGAGAGAGAGAGAGAGAGAGAGAGAGGGAGAGAGAGAGAGAGAGAGAGAGAGAGAGAGAGAGAGAGAGAGAGAGAGAGAGAGAGAGAGAGAGAGA
>NW_021615358.1:0-3178 GCF_004785775.1 Grammomys surdaster
AAATCATTGTCTTCTAAAACAAACACAAAAAGAACAAAACTAAAAATTGTAAAACATTGAGCTAACAAAAATTTAACCATAATATTATTATGCACTATACTAAGGCTATCATTGTGTTATTTAAACACTGATTTATGTGCTTCCATTTCTGGTTGTAATCATTATTTTAGCATTTCCTGACTCAATGTTTTATAAGTATTGTTCCACATTAATTCTCTGATTTGTCAATAAACTTTAATAAGCCACTGACAGAGTAGGTGAGAGAATAAGCAGAACTTCCTCTCAGCCATGGCATGGGGAAAGAAAATGGGAGAGGGGATTCAGTATAAGGAGGGTCCATAAGACCTCGTGTGAAAACACTTCAAGCCTAGACAGTCAGATCAGTACTAAAATGCAAGCATCACTAGGAATTTGACTAGGGAGTAGCCAGATTAGCTTAGAGGATGAAAATAAAGGAATATAGTTCATTTAGTTTGCACTCAAAGCTTGATAAATGAAAATAATACTCCAGTTTAAATTTTCTGACTAAGTATTTCAGGCTCCTTGAATATTTCTTCAGAGGTTCAGCTGATCCCAAACCAGCTACAGTGAAAGAAAAAAAGAAAGAAAGAAAGAAAGAAAAAGAGAGAAGAAATGCAGAGGCAGTTCTTTAAAGAAATCCCTGCTGAGTCAAAAACAAGTGGCCCTTCAATACAAGCCAGCTTCCCAGACTGGACAGTTTCCTAGCTAGGCATGAGGCTAGATTCCTTTGAGGAGGGGCTCATGCTGGCCTGACTCACACTAGACAGAAGAGCAAAAACATCTGTGATACCAACAACTTCCCAGAGAACAGCAGGGTCAGATCTATTGAAGCATCTATGGGTAATGAGATGCAAAAGAATATTCCATTGAAGTGGACTTAGCTGGTATAGCTATTTTACCATCTGACAAAATAGACATCAAATGAAAATTAATTTAAAGCAATGCAGGACATTCCATGTTCATTAAGAAAAAAAAATCCAAAAGGAGGATGTTTCAATACTTAAACGTATATCCAAAACATACGCGCACCATAGTTAGAAACACGCATTGACCCTCATGTATTGATAATGGGAGATTTCAATATCTCATCACCACCAAAGGACAGGCCCTTCAGACTAAAAGTAATCAGAGAAATGCTACAGCCAACTGATGTGAAAAAACAGAGAAATCTCACAGATATTTACAGAACATCCCATCCAAAAACAAAAGAATATACATTTTTTCTCAGCACCTCCCAAACTGACCAAATCATTGAATACAAAACAAGTCTCCATAGATACCAGAAAATCTGAATAACCACCCTGCATTATCAGCCAGTCATGATAAAAGCTGCACATAAATAATAGAAACAACCAAAGGTGGCTTACAGACCCTTTGAAGCTGAACAACTTTCTACTATACTCATAATATAAAATACGTTAGAAGAACTCTAAAGAAGCAAGTGAAAGACCTGTATGATGAAAAATGACAAACCTTTGAAGAAAGAAATGGAAGAATATATCACAAGATGGAAAGATCGCTCAAGCTCATAGATCAGTAGGATTAACAGAGTGAAAAATGGCGATCTTACCAAAAGCAAACTACCGATTCACCACAATCCCCACCAAAATCCCAAAAGAATAGTTTACAAACCTTGAAAGGACAATTCCAGCTTTGTGTGGAAGAACAAAATCCCAGGAGATTTAAAACAATTCTGAACAATAAGAGAATTGCATGGCATTTGGATAAAAACAGACACAGTGATCTATGGAATAGAACTGAAGGTGCAGAAAAAATCCCAACAACCTACGGGCACCTAATTTTTAATAAGAAGCCCAGAATCACACAATGGGAATAAAGACAGCATCTTCAATAATGAAGCTTGTTACATTTTATCTTTGCATACAGAAGACAGCAGATAGGTCCATATTCATCAGCTTGTACAAAACTCAACTTCAAGTGACTCAAAGACCTCAACATAATAAATCCAGTCAAACTGAAACTGACAGAAGAGAAAGTGCATAAAAGCCTAAATACACAGGTATAGGAGACATCCTTCTGAATGAAATGCCAATAGTACAAACACTAAGATCAATACTCTTTTGGTTGGGAGCCTAGCCTTTAACGGCTGAGCCATCTCTCCAGCCTGATCGATACTTTCTAAATACAACATCATGAAAGTGGTACACTGCCAGGGACCACCCCAGTTGGGTATGGGAGTCCCTGGGATGAGGGTCCTCAAGGCTAGGTGGGTTTTCGCTTCAGTCTGTAGAACTTGCCACACAGATTGTAGTGGGGTTGGTGTGGCAGTACACTTTTGTAAGGTGAAAAGAAGACACTCGGGCTGGAGAGATGGCTCAGTGGTTCAGAGCACTGACTGCTCTTCCAGAGGTCCTGAGTTCAAATCCCAGCAACCACATGGTGGCTCACAACCATCTGTAATAGGACCTGATGCCCTCTTCTGGTGTTTCTGAAGATAGCAACAGTGTACTCACATACATAAAATAAATAAATCTTAAAAAGAAAAGAAAAGAAAAGAAAAATGACACTCAGAGAAAGAGACAATACAAGGGATGGGAAAGGTGTTTTATGAACTTTATTACTGATAGAGGCCTTATATAAAAATACATAATATTATATGCCTGTGTGTGTGTATGTATATTTATATATAGTATATGTATATGTATGCTTTATAGACAAATTACAAAGAACTCAAGAAACAAGATCTTCAAAAAAATCACTTAAAAAATGGGTTTCAGATACAGAGACATTTCAACAAAGGAATCTCAAATGGGTCAGGGACACTTAAAGAAATTTTCAACAACCTTAACACAGAAAAAAATAAATCAATAAAAACTACTTTGAGATTCAATCTTACACACCTCAGAATGGTTAAGATCAATAATATATGTGGCAGCTCATGCTGGCAAGGATCTGGATAACGGAAACATCCCTTCATTGCTTGAATGAGTGAAAACTAATACAGCCACGATGGAAAACAATATCATGTTTCCTCAGAAAAGTAGGAGTTCATTTATTTGAAGAACCAGCTGGCCAGGTGGTGGTGGTGCTTGCCTTTAATCCCAGCACTTGGGAGACAGAGGCAGGCGGATTACTGAGTTCGAGGCCAGCCTGGTCTACAGAGTGAGTTCCAGGACAGCCAGGGCTACACAGAGAA
>NW_021615359.1:0-7166 GCF_004785775.1 Grammomys surdaster
TTTACCACATTGAGTATGCATGAGGTTTCTCTCCAGTATGTGTTCTTTTATGACATTGGAGATTACTCTGTTGTGAAAAGACTTTACCACATTGATTACATTCATAAGGTTTCTCTCCAGTATGTGTTCTTTTACGACATTGGAGATTACTCTGTTGTGAAAAGACTTTACCACACTGAACACATTCATAAGGTTTCTCTCCGGTATGTGTTCTTTTATGATGTTGGAGATCACTCTGACGTGAAAAGGCTTAACTACATTGAATAAATTCATAAGGTTTCTCTCCAGTATGTGTTCTTTTATGACATTGGAGATGACTGGGTCTTGCAAAGGCTTTACCACAATGATTACATTCATAAGGTTTCTCTCCAGTATGTGTTCTTTTATGATATTGGAGATGACTGGGACTTGTAAAGGCTTTACCACACTGATTACATTCATATGGTTTCGTCCTGCTATGACTTCTTACATGCCTGCAATGATAATTGGCACAAGTGAAAGCTTTACCACTTTCATTACCCTGATCAATCTTTTGGTCAATATGAATAAATTTTACATTTTGGTTTAATAGTAAAGAAGAACCATATCTTAAGATTTTACCACTTCATATGTTCATAGTGTTCTCCCCAACTCTGGCTTGATGCCTCTTTGAAAACACCTGTGATGACAGGAATATTTACTACATAGCTCACAGGTATAACATCCTTTGTCTCTATGAGATTTCTATATGATGTGTTTCATGTATCTGAAGGAAAATGCAAAAAGGAGACCTTTATAACACTGATTATATTCATAAATTTTCTATAGTGTGAATCACACCACATTAGCACTGTGAACCTGGAAAACAAAAATTTACACAATTCTAGTACCCAAGGGGATATTCTGCAGTGTGACTATGGGGATGTTCCCTGTAAAGTCAGAAAACCAATTAATTACAAACTTCTACTATATTTAGAAAATCTTTCAAAGGCAAAATACTACATATCTTCTCACTGTTTTGGAGTAAAGATAGGGATGTTGCTCCTTTAAATATTCCTATGCGCACATAGTTTTTTTTTTTCTGACACTTGATATACACATAAAGAAATGAAAGCTTTCCACATTGAATTAACATCATTTGACTTTTCATTTCTTCTAGACATACTCTATGTGGATTGAGGTTTCTCCAAGGCAACATTCTTGACTCTCATAAACTGACCTCTCAGTAAACTTAACAATGTCACTACAAAAATATGAGTATCACTGAATTTACCACAGACTATTTACTTATTCCATGGCTTTTGATATATGTTTATCACTATTCAATGTGCAACATCTAAATATTATGAGACTGATCAGATTGGTAGTTCCACAGCTTAGCTCTAATGGAGTTACAAATCAAATAAAGGCATCTCTTAAGGCATTGTTTCTATGTCTCCTTCCTTAGAGGAATGCCTTGCAAACACAAATCAGATAACTGACATCAAGGCCCATGGCTTTGTGAGAATATTTTAATCATAGCTATACTTAAAGGACTGATATTTTACATGCTTCCTTTACTTTCCAGTTTCCAGGACATATTAAAATTGTCTCAGAGGCATATATGTTTCAGTTTGCACATTAACATTACCTTTTGTACCTTCTAGAATTTTGAAATTCTGTTTCAATATGGTGGTCTTCCCAATTGTACCCTAAAACACAGTATGAAAAAATGAATGATATAGTATTGGAAATTAGGCAAAAGTCAACTTACTGTGGTTTTTCACAGCACTGATTCTGATTTATTTTACTCAGTCTTCCATGTCCCCATTTCAAATAACAGAGTGTCATCAATAGTCAAGAAATATTTGTCCCCTTATTTTGAAAAACAAAAGAAAATTCTCAGTCTTACCTATAGCATTGAGGTTCCAGTAGGTCTCCAGCATCACATCTTTGTAGAGATTCTTCTGGGAAGGATCCAGCAAATCCCACTCTTCTTTAGTGAAGTTGATATGCACATCATCAATATTTATTGCATCCTAAAATATGTGTACAACACAAAGCATGATACTGACATCACTGTAAATAACGGTATGCTTCCTAGACAATATAATCATATATTTCTCGTGCTACCATCATTTATTTCTTGGACACAGAAGTTATAATCTAATCGCCATTTCATTTTAAAAGGAAATTGTGTTATGAGTATTGCATGTGTCGCTTCTGAACCCACTGAATAGGATATAGCTTTGCAAGAGAAATGCAAATTGAGAGGGAGATGGAGAGGGAAACAGACCAATAGCACTGAGCACACATTAAAGAAATTGTATGAGCAATTATAGGTATATAAATGATGGACAACCTGGGTGTTTTTGCTAATGTCTTTAATCCCAGAGGGACAGGCAGGTATATGTCCTTGAGCTTGATGCCATCACTGTCAATGCAACAAGTTTCAGGACAGCAAAAGTTACATATTAATATACTCATGCCCATGTAAAAATCAACCAAGAAAACAGAAACGATAGAGAGAACTCATAGTTCTTTACTGAAGTACCTACAAAGACTTAGACATTCAAAGCAGTTCTGCATTCATCATATAGAAATGTAAATTGTGCCAGTTTAAAATGCAACATTAATAAGATTTTACTAAAATGGAATGCATGTTTAAACAGATATAAATGGACAGATGAAAATATTAGTAATATAAATGTTGATCATAAATAAGCAACATAGGGCAGGAGAATGAGATAACTCAGAAGTGGAAAGTTCTGGCTGGTCTTCCACAAAATGGTGTTCAGTTTCAAACATCTACATGGGGACCAACAACTACCCAAATCATGAAGATCAAGAGTTCTGAGGCCACATTCTGGAAAAACTAAAGATGAGGCACATATGATAATCATATTCAGCCACAGAGGTAAAATACTCCTATTTGTCCAAAAATTTCAGAAGAAACACACGAACAAGGCAGAACATCATACACCTGGAATCCAATGATTCTGAAGCCTCAGGCAGAATTGATGTCATGAGCATATGCCATTTTAGAAATAGAATATAATCTTTATATTGGTACAAATTTCAAAATTTAAGATGTGGATGAAGAGCAGAACAGAAGGATGTGCTTGTTTTACAGTAATATATCAGGTGGCTTGTGTGGTTTCTATATCTACTATCAAGACAGGAAGGACTTCATAGAGAAATTTTGTCTTGGAAAAATAAAAGCAATAAAGTTTAAAACATAAAAACAACAGGCTTGCAAAATATACTAACATTGAAGAGCAAATATTTATACAGTATCTTAAGGGATTTAGGGACAGAGACAAATGGTGAATGTATGGGATCATGAGATCAAAGCTGAAGGATCAAATTCAACAACACAGTTGACACACAGAACAAAATTTGTCCTTTCTAAAAGAAATGCAGGGGTATGGCTATAGCAGAGATTGAGGGAATGGCCAGTGAAAACTTGCCCAACTTCATGAATTTGATATAAAAGGAAAAGCAAAGTGTGGGTGCTTTGGTCCTTCTTAGAAATAGTAACAAAATACTCATGGGGGCACATGTGGAGACAAAGAGTGGTACAGAAACTGAAGGAGGGGCCATAGACACTGTTCTACATGGGTCTCCCTTGGGCAGATAGGAAAGGTAGATGCTGATGTGGATGCCAGGAAGTGCATGCTGACAGGAACCTGATATAGCTGCCTCCTTAGAGGTCTGCCCGAGTCTGAAATATAAATTCATGGATGCTCACAGCTAACCACTGAACTGATCAAGGGGTTCCCAATGGAGGAGTGAGAGAGAAGACCTCAGGAGCTGAAAGGATTTGCGGCCCTATGGGGAGAGCAACAATACCAACCAACCAGAGGCCCCAGGGTCTAGACCATCAACCTGGGAGCACAAAGGGAGGAACCAATGGCCCCAGTTTTATGCATAGGGGAGGATGACATTGTCAGTCATAGTTGGGTGAGGAAGTCCTTGGTCAAGTGAAGGTTGGACATGCCAGTGTGGGGAAAATCGTGGGTGGGGGGGTGGGAGTGGGAGGGTGGCTCGGGGCATATCCTCAAAGAAGCAGGAGGAGTGGAGGTGGGATAGGGGGTTCCTGGGTGGGTGGGGGAATGGGAAAAGGGGATTACATCTGAAATGTAAGTAAAATATCTAATAAAATCACACATACTCATGTGTATACACATGAGCACGTGTGCACAAGCACACACACACACACAAACACACACACTTGTGACTCTGCAGAGTACTCTGAGGACCCAATCACAAATTAAAAGCAAAAGATCAATATGAATAAAAAAGGATATGTCCAAGTCACAGAGACCCCAAAGACCAACAAGAGCCTATTGTAATGCAAACACACAAAGGTCATAATAAAGACCCTCACCACTCTACCTCCAATTAGGGCCAAACAGAGAGACCACATCTAGGGGAGTTGTATATTTTAATTGTAGTTACACCAACATTGTGGCTTTAACATACAGGTCAGCAACTTAGTATTTTAGAAACTGTATGCCAGGCATAATTTGCAGGAAACAAACAAGGGGTAAAATCATCTGACAACCATGATGGGTAGGGTAATTTCATTTTTCTCTGTAAGGTGTATTAGTTATTTATATGTACTTTAATCTTGCCAATGTACCTTCACTGGCTGTTGATAAGGGGGGTTTGTCATAGCATGTCTCTCAACTGAATATTGTGCACTCTCAAAAACAGAACTGATTGGCCTTTACAAATACATCTTTGTGTCTAAGCCCCTTAGTATTCTGCTGTTCAACCACAAGCCATGCCTGAAAATATGCAAGGTTGGCTTTCCATAGATCTACAACACTATTTGTGATCCCAGATGCAATTTACACAGTTGCCTCTGCCACTGTACTAAACACCAGAGGCAACTTAACCTTGCTCCTTACTATGTCTCTTTGTGAATTGCTAAGATCATCTCTTTCCTGCCTGTCTCTTCCCCATGCTCCCAACATGAGCAAGCATTCCCTCTTGAACATACACACCAAACAGATCAGGAAAAGAGGCAAAACGATCTCTGAACATCAAAAAATCGAACAGTAACCCAGGAATAAATCTTCCAAACAAACAACACAAACCCAGAAACCAGTACCTAGACCAATCATCACCTCAAACCCAGATACCTAGATACCAGCATAGGAGTATAATAAACAACAGCAAGGAAAATATGTCATCAAGAAATACAAGCTATCCTCTCACAGCAGGTCATCAGAAATCAAAACATGTAACAGATATTTTGCAAAAGAGGTTGTTTGGAAGAAGTGAGAGGAGTGAGAACCTGGGGAAGGGATAGAGGTACACAAGAGGAACTACAGACAGACAGATAGACAGACAGACAGACAGGGAGCAGAGAGAGAGCCATGAGGGTATAAACAGAGACTAGAGAAGGGTCATGTGCAGAGAACAGACAGGAAACAAACGTGCAGACCTGCTGTATTTGGTGGTCCATGTATATAAAGCACGACTGAGAACAGCAGCAGGTGGGTGAGGCAGGGAATGACTTAAGCATTTGCTAAGTCCCTGAAGGCAGGCAACTGAAATTGTCTGTACACTGACAACTACAGAGGCAAGGGTCACCCACAGAACAGGAAAGGAAGATAAATAGAAAAATGGACATATTGGTCAAAAACAAAAATGTTGAGTGTAACAGTATTGTGGCAATAAGCAACTAGGGACACTGCATCACATGAAAAAGCAAAAACTACAGATGACTGGAAGAGAAGAAGAGAATATCAGCTCAAAAGTCTATAAATTATTTTCAGCAAACTCATAAATGAAAAATTTCCTAAACTATAGAAGATGCCTATTAAAGTAATGAAACATCCAAATAGATTAGACAAAAAAGTCCCTTTGATGGATAATAATCAAAACACTAAACATATAAAGAACTATAAACAACTGCAAGAAAACAAAATTGACAAAAACTAAACAAAACAAAAACAAGTAACATGTAAATCAGACCTATTAGATATATACCTGTCTTCTTAATGTATACTATAAAAGAAAAAGTGTTTGGATACATGTGCTGCAGACTCAAAGAAACCACCCATGTTTCTCCAAGCAAGCCAATGATCCAAATGTTTTGGGCCAATTCAGAATCAGCCATGAGAGTGAACTTATTCATAGGTCACCGCCTGATTTGGCAAGTGAGGAGCACCACAAGGGACCACATGGGTGGTCACACCTGGCTGATGGTTTCCCTCCAGCCCCAGAGAGGACCCACCAACCCAGCTCCCACTGCTCAAAGACCTGCTCCTCCCCATTGTGGGCATTTATTTTTCCTGTGCTCACCATGTCTCGATTTCAGAGCTTCCCTGGGGTCCTCTCACAGCACCAAACAGCACAGTTCAGAGCAGGAAGCACAGAACCAACCAAGCCTGCACAGTTGCAGCAAACTTGCAGAGAGGAACCTGGAAGATCCCGGGTTCCCCTCCCAAAGGCATTGGCCCAGACCATTATCTGCTCTCCTAAGTTATTCCTGGTTTTAAAGAAGGATCTCTGTTTTAATCTTTCTACCTCAGAGCCTTAGGGAAAGCCCCCAAGGCCTAGGCCCAAGACTGTTAATGGCTCTGTCAAGCATGTTCCAGGCTTTCCGAAGGAGCCATCATTTTCTATACTTCAGGGAAAGCCTACCTTGGTGAGGCCAGCACTCAACACAACAGTGCTGTTATACTTTCACAGATAGTTGTCACTTCGTGTCATCTCGCTCATGTAGCACAACTATGCATTTTTTTCAAGAAAAATGAAGGCTTGTGGCACATCAGGCCATAATGTTGATAGTGCCCATGTAATGCCACATTGAGCAGCTTGTTAGAGCTCTCTGTATGGGGATGGGCCCAGTGACTCCTTATAAATCAGTGTTGTTTCCTTTCTTATTGTTTGAAGCCATATTTCTGGACAATCCTGGTGACAGCACTCTAATCTCCAACAGGCCTGGTTAGCATACTCCCTATCCATGGAGTATTTTACAGGCAATCCTCCCTCAGTTAAATTCTACTTGGTGTGACTTAATATCTCCTAAGCACTAGTAAATCCTTCACTTCTTCAATTCGACTCTTTGACACCAGAGTTTAATACTGCATTGCTACCTAACACATGAGATGGAACTTGCACAAAATTAACTCCAACTGTATCTTGCACACTAGTGTGAAGTGCTAGGGCAGAATATTTACAAACTATGG
>NW_021615360.1:0-1330 GCF_004785775.1 Grammomys surdaster
TTTGTTATTCGTGTTCATGTATTTCTGGTTTACAATTATCCACGAATGGTTAATATTGATTATTCCTATTCATTTCTTGCGGACTTAGTATTTTCTATGACTAATGACTATTAATATTTCAGCTTAATTTATTTCAAATTTCTTAGTAAATATGACTAATGACTATTGATTACTAATGTTCATTTATTTGTGATTTACTTTTATCCACAAATTGTGAATATTGATTATTCCTGTTCATTTTTTTCTGACTTAATCTTTCTATGACTGATGACTATTGATATTTCAGCTTTATTTATTTCTGATTTCCTATTAACTATGATGGTGACTGTTGATTATTCATGTTCATTTATTTTTGACGTTCTATTATCAATGACAGATGATTGTTGAATATTCATATTCCTTTATTTCTGATTTTCTATTTTCTATGACTGATGTCTATTGATATTTCAGCTTTATTTATTTCTGATTTCCTATTAACTATGACTAATGAATATTGACTATTCATTTTCATTAATTTCTGATTTACTCTTTTCCACGAATGGTGAATATTGATTATTCCTGCTCATTTCTTTCTGAG
The DNA here is from genome assembly GCF_004785775.1 of Grammomys surdaster. Lineage (NCBI taxonomy): Eukaryota > Metazoa > Chordata > Mammalia > Rodentia > Muridae > Grammomys > Grammomys surdaster. The sequence goes on from NW_021615360.1 coordinate 578, forward strand.
TTACTGTTTTCTATGATTGATGACTATTGATATTTAACCTTTATTTATTTCTGATTTCACCTTAACTATGACTGATGACTATTGATTATTCATGTTCATTTATTTCTGATTTACTTTTATCCACAAATTGAGAATATTGATTATTTCTGTTCGTTTATTTTTGACTTACTATTATCTATGACAGATGACTATTGATATTTCAGCTTAATTAATTTTTAATTTACTAGTAATTATGACTGATGACTATTGATTATCCATGTTCATGTATTTTTGATTTAAAATTACCAACGAGTGGTGAATATTGTTCATTCTTATTAATTTCTTTGGGAATTAGTATTTTCTATGTCTGATGACTATTGATATTTCAGCTTATTTTATTTCTGATTTCCTATTAACTATGACTGATGAATATTGATCATTCATGTCCATTTTTTTCTGATTTTCTATTATCTGTATGTCATGACTTTTGATAATTCACCTTTATTTATTTCTGATGTCCTATTAACTATGACTGATGACTATTGACTCTTCATGTTCATTTATTTCTGATTTACAAATATCCACGAGTGATGAATGTTGATTGTTCATGTTCTTTTACTTCAAACTTACTATTATCTCTGACTGATGACTATTGATATTTCAGTTTTATTTATTTCTGATTTCCTATTAACTATGACTGATGACTATTGATTATTCCTGTTCATTAATTTCTGATTTAGTATTATCCACAAATGGTGAATATTGATTATTCAT
>NW_021615361.1:0-4961 GCF_004785775.1 Grammomys surdaster
TACACAGAGAAACCCTGTCTCGAAGAACAAACAAACAAACAAACAAAAGAAATGAAAAGGCATGGCTTCTCCTTGTTATGGTGTAGTAGACATTTTATTATAGATAAATGGGAAAGCATAACATAGGGGCATCCGGGAAATTTCAGATTGGCCATGATCCAAGCCAAGTAAGGAGAGAGAAGAGGGTAGAGGATAGAGAGTAGAATCGGATCATGAGGTCAGAGTTCTAGACAAGTTTCTGAGGTTTATATTTTACATATTATAGCAGACCTGGCCTCCAGGTATTCCCAGCACCCCTCAGTCCATATCTGCCAAACCTGCCCCAAACTTGAACTTTCCAGGCTAGGGCCTGGGCTGACTTCTCATGGAGGCTCTTTCCTATACAATCCAGACATTTGGATCTCCTCTTGCTTTTTTCTTTCCTTTCTCTGTCTGTGCACACACCCTTTCTGTCTTTCTCTTCCCCTCAAGCCACCTCTCCCAAAGTAACTTCCCCAATAAACCTGCGTTTAATATAATCTAATATGGTTTCAACTGGATTATTTCAAAGGCAAAGGAATAACCTATCACCAGTGAAGAGAAATAACCTATCAGTTGGGAGGGTAAATGATAGATAAAAAACACCAGTTGACAAAATGGTTGGATTACATAAGGAAAGGCAGTTGAAAGACACACCAACCCCTCGGCTAGAGGACAATTCTACCGGGCACACCTTGTAACAGGTAGGAATTGAAGAATGTCATGCAGGACTTACAGGCACATCTGCTTTTCTTTGGTAGACAGGCACCTCAGCCATTTGTCCCAGGGTTTGGGACTTAGCAGTAAGAAGAAATGAGTAGGTTCAAATGATTAGTAATAATCTCAAAAATTACTTAAAAATTTGAACAGGCTTTATGGTTCAATATTGTTCAAGGACTAGACATATGTATTAGTTCACACCAAATATTATTCATACCTTTTCTCTCAAGTTGTACACTTTCAGACAAAAATATAACAATCCTGATATGCACAGTGACACCAGTTTGTACAGATCTTCTGTGCTGGTTGAGCTAGTGTAACTACAGAAATTTGGTTTCTAAAAATAAACTCAGTTCCACATCCTGATTCTTGATTGCCCTGGTCTGTGAACTTCCCAAAATGGCCAGTTTAGACTTTTACTGACCATGTAAAATTGATTACCTAAGTACTCATTACTAAAGTGAACTACTGTCAAAACAGGAAAGCTCCCACTTTCTTTCCTCCACACTTTCTTCCTTTCTGTACTATGACTACACCAGCTTCAGAGTTTTTCAATGAAACTCAATTGTTACACAGGTCCCTCTTTATTTGTAATTTCCACAAAAAAAAACATGGAGGTTAGGAGACACTCATTCACTAATTTCTTTTCCTTCACACTGAGCAGTAGGGCCCAGCCTGAAAGGAGATGTATAACTGACTTGAAGGCATAGTGCAGCAGAGGCAGGATTAGGTCTTCAAAGTGTAAGGACCCAGAAAGAGGACCCCAACTCAAGTCCCAATCACCACGCACCCAAGGAGACACGAGAGACTGACTTGATGCAAAATAGCAAAACGCAGTTTGCTAACAAGGGCCCTTGGATCGAAACTCATCCCACGCAGGGGATAGAATTTCGATGAAGACCCCAGAAAATTTAGAACTTTTATAGGGGGAGGCACAAGGGGGAAGGGAAAAGCATGAAATTCTGGTGCGGTTACATATAATTGGATATTTCAAACATCAGCACTTTGCGTAAGCAATCATTTTGACAGGCTGGATGGCCCACTATTTTTGACCATGAAGCCTCAGACCTTCTAGGATAAACACCAGGTGGCCCATTACTCACTTGGGCATGTTTAGACTGATCAAGATATGTCTTTGGTTGTTTCTCCATTTCCGGTCACCTCGTCCCTAGAGGGGCTTGATATTTTTATTATGGCTATTCTCAGCAAGTTCAGCAAGCTGTCCTGCGGTCTTTGCCAAGTTGTTTTTAATTTTTACTCTTACAAAAGCAAGCCTTAACTACATATAATGACCAAAGTCTCAGCTATAGAAGACACTGCTCTAAACAGAAACAAATATCAAAGCCTCTGAGCAAAAGGAATGAAATTCTTAATGATGAGGAAACTTTGGAGAATAGAAACATACAAGAGATTCGTGCAGTGATACATAAAGAAAATGAAACTCAAAAAGCAACACCAACCATTGATTTTGTAAAAGGATAAATTTCTTTGAAAAAACACATAGGTATACTAACTTTGAAAAAGAGCAGATGTTCCCTCGTAGGGAGAATGGCATTAATAAGACCTTGTCCCTATGTGCAATGTTACTGCTGACAGACAGCACAGCCAATGGTTTGTGTCTCAAATTTCTGAGCTGACTTAACTGTATCAGTGAGCATTCCACATATCTCCACAGGACAGTGTCCTAATTGGTAATTCAATATTAACTGGCTCAAGTTAACATACCCAAATTGTACACCCCCACAATCTGGTCTGTTTTTCTTCACATACATGAATTAATACATTCTGGGAAATTACAAAATCACTCACCCTGTTTGTATCACCTCTTCATTATAGTGCTCCCCTACAACTGACTCCCTAAAACTTCAATCTGCGATGTAGCTATTACCTGTCCTATTTCACTGTGCAGTGTACACAATGACCAGTTCCTCATGTTCTGGTCTGAAGGCAGAAGACATGCTTCACATGCAAATCCTTTTCCTGTTGCTTCAGTGGACAGTTCACTACTTGACTCCAATGGGTAATTTAAAAACTCTGTTGTGGTTCAGCCTTTTAACTAAAAAAACTCAAGAAGTTCAATCAAGAGGAAAGCAAGGTAACTTCCCAGGGGAGCAACAGACTGGCAACAAGCTGACCTGAGTCAACATAGCGTTTCTTGGAATCATTTTTCTAAAAGGTTTAAGATACAGCTGTCTCAGAATTAATATGCCTTCCCAGGGAGAAATCACTCTGCACACAATTAAAGATTACTTTACTAAAAATTCTCTTTAATGATAGCATGAATTCATCTCTGTCTAATGCTCTTTTAGGATCAAGATTCATGTTATACTTTGAACAATTTAACATGGAATATGAAGTTGTGATCTAGGACGAGTTAACATGGAATTGGAAATTTTCATCTAGGACTAGTGCACCTAGATATGATATTTGGATCTAGGACTAGTTAACATGGAATTAGAAATTTTTGCCTAGGCTAGTTAATATGGAATATGAATTCTGAATTAAGATTAGATAACATATAATATGAAATTTGGATCGAGGACTAGTCAACATGAAATATGAAATTTGGATCTAGGACTAGGTATCATGGAATATGAAATTTGGATTGTAGAGTGAAAATTATAGATACTGGGTATATAGAATCCTTTTTAGACATAAAATATTCTTTAGGCTTTCTTTATAAAGACATGGAGGCATGAAGCAAGTTAAGAATGTGGACAGACTAGTTACGGGAACTGGCTGGAATGCAATTTAGCCAGGTGGAACCAAGCTGAGAACCACAGTGACAGGGCAAGGCCGAAGTAACAGGGCAGGACCACATTCTTGAGAAAGATAAGTGTACAGAGAGTTTTCACCTGATCCTGACTCCCGTAGGTTGGGTTCCTTTGGAATGTTCCACTATTTTTATGTTATACCACCCTAGCAACCCCCTCACCCTCTCTCTCCTCATTCCTTGGTTTGTGGTTTTTCCCCTTAAAAACCCCTCTCAAACTGGCTGTCAGGGTCAATTCAGCTCCTGCGTGGGCATACGACTTGACCGGCAGCTAGCTGTCACGCCCTAATAAACCTCGGTATTGCTCTGGTACACAGTGTCTCGAGCAGATTACTGGGTGGTCATGACTTTCTGAGACTTGAGTGAGGGTCTCCCCTCTGCTGAGGTCTTTAGGATCTTGGATGAGTTAACGTAGAATAGGAAAATTTGATCTAGGACTAGTTAACCTGGAATTGTAAAATGCGAACTAGGATTAGTTAACATGGAATTGGAAATTTTGATCTAGGACTAGTTAACATGGAATATGAAAATTTGATCTAGACTGTGCTACATACCCAGTTCCTGTCTCAAAAACTGAAAATAAGAATATTAGCAGACAGTTGAGCATCTCAGTGCGAGATGGAGAGCAGCAAAGTGTCGATGAAGCAGTGAGTCGACAAGGTAAGTATGGAGGCTCGGGCTGGTAACCTGGGATCCATTCTGTGTTTCTTGCTGCACTATATCTTCTCCTTCTGTCAGGGCAGAGTTAAAACTTGATAGATTTTTTTTTCAGAGAACTATCGTGACTTTCACGAATGATCTAATTGTCGACACTGTGTAGCTTCCAAGTGTTAAACGTATTCTTGTATCAAAAAAACACCATTGTCTGCTGCAAATATAAGAATGGGGTTAATAATCCCATGAACAGAGATTCGGAATCTGACATGGTCTTTCCTATGAAAATAACCAAAGTTAATAATTTTACTGTATGTGTATTTAAAAATTAAATATAGAACCCCATTTTATAACATTATTCACAACAAAGTGTGCTCTCTCTCATCAATTATTCCAATAGAGAAGATATCCAACCGCTAATAAAAATACCCACATTTCATGTGGTCCAGAGCCTGGAAGTTGAGGAACATTATGTCTGCATCTGTCCAGAAAGAAATTCATATTAATTCCTTAAAATCATTTAATGAAAGCATATTTCTACAATTTAATAATCAAGTAAATAATTTCTTTTCCAGATAGGATATTATTTTGAAAGTTTTTCATACAATATATTTTGAAGTTTTTCCCCTCTCCCAATTCCTTCCTGTTCCTCCCCACCTCCCTACCTACCCAACATTAAATTTTGTTTTTTCTCTCTTTCTCTGATTTCTATTTTTTTTTTTAGTTTTGAATTTTGTTCTTTCATTACTTTATTTATTTATATTTCAAACATTGTTTCCCTTGCTGGTTCTCCCCT
>NW_021615362.1:0-1651 GCF_004785775.1 Grammomys surdaster
AGATAAAGGGTAAACCACATAATGGATAATAGACTGTTAACATTAACTTAAACTAAGAGGGGGTAGCTAGAGGGACTATATTTGAGCATACTAACTGCAAGTTCTTATATCCTATAAAATGAAGTATTCATGAAATCATTATACATGTGTCTGTGGTAAAAAATGAAAACTCTTGGGCCAACAAGAGGCTCAGTGGATAAAACTCACTTTGATTCCAAGCCTGATGACTAAGTTTGTCCCTGGAACCCACACAGCAGAAAGAGATCCAACTCCTAACATCTCTCCTCAACCTCCACATGTGACTTGGCATGTACACACATGTGAGCACACATACACACACACACACACAAACACACACACATGCACACACTCAGAGAGAGAGAGAGAGAGAGAGAGAGACAGAGAGAGAGACAGAGACAGAGACTTGCTATACATTCATAAAACACAGATACAAATAAATGTAATCTTAAGTATTTTAAAATATTTATTAAAAAAATAAACCTCTCCTGTTTGACAAGTCCAACTGGAACCAGTGGTACACTAGTCCGGTTCCCTGTGACTCCTCCCATACTGTCCTATCCACTCAGTGTCTTCAGTTTAGCTTCGTATCTTCTCTGACTCCAGGATAGCAGAGCAATGCTGGATGTGCTCAAGTCATACCCAGCATGTGACAACTCTCTGATGTGAGTTTTTAAAGTGTTTATACTGAAGTCTAGCACACTTGAATTTTCAATTATTTGTGACATACTGATTTTTCTTCTATAAGGCAGTCTATTTTATCATTAAACTTTTTCTCTGACAGGAAGATCATATTCAGATAGTTTAGGACAAACCTCTGTATCTCCTCCTTGGTTCGACCAAGAGAAAGCAGCCTCTTTTTAATGTTTGTGTAGTTTTTTTTTTAGTACAATCATTGGAAAGGTCTAAGATTCTAGCCACATATCAGAAGCACCAGGTCCTCTTTGTTTAAGTTGAAAGCTGACTGTAAAATTTCAATGTTAGTTTTCACGCATTTGGTACTCTGAATTAAGATGGAATGATTTTTGGAAATTATCTTTCTGACAAAATCTGTGGCAACCTTGTGACCTAAGGATCTACTGGTCTCCTACAAAATTTTAACCATTTGTTTATTTAAATTCAGACTGACGGAGAAGGTTCTGGGAACATTGGTCCCCAGTCAGCAGAGGCATTTATGAGTCAATCCAACAGAGCAGAGGAACTTTATAGTATTTTCCAAGTTTAGGTTGTTATTAGACCAAAAAAAGGATTCAGGAGAACGCTCCAAACTATTCACAATTTCAAGGTCTGATGCCATAATCTTTCTCCACAGTTCCCATCATTTGAAAGACTTTCAGGAGTGCATGTTATAGTTCATGGATATCTTGATATGATGTTACCAATCTCTTTGTCACTGTCTCTTTTGAATAGAAGGAATAGCTTCAGCTCCTGCTCATTTGTAACAGCCCTGTTAAACACTCCAGACTGTCATCTCCTTGCCCTGTCAATATCAACTCCCATGTTGAGCAAGTTGTACAGTAGGTCCTCATTCTCCAAAGACTTCTTGTCTACACTGTTGCATTCCACATTAAACAGCCTGAATGGACTCAACTTGAGGAAAACAGCTATATATTGGAGCATCCATTCTGTTAAA
>NW_021615363.1:0-4964 GCF_004785775.1 Grammomys surdaster
TGTCACTGGGGGGCAGGGAAAATGAGACCCTTTTCCTAACCACCAGAAAGCCAGTCTTCTCCTAGAGGCCTTCAGATGAAGATAGAGGACTCTGAGTTTCTTCACCACTCATACCTGGATGCTGGATGCACTCACGTTGATGGTAACGCACTGAAACTCTGAACCTGTAAGCCAGCTCCAAACAAACATCGACTTTATACTCGTTTCCTGGGTCATGGTGCCTGTCTTCAGCCTTGAAACTCTAATGAAGACATAAATTAGTACCAGGAACTGGAGTATTGCCATGTTAGGCCTGGCTATGCTTTTGTATAGAACAATGTCAATTTGGAATGCAGTGGAATGCTTTAAGTGGGGCTTAATTCTAATAAGAATATAGAATACTTTGTTGTTATCACTTGTGTTACAGCTGGGTTGGTAACAACTAAGAATGACCTAGGTGGTATGGATTTTGAAGGTATGAAATGTTGATGGAGAGCAGCTAAGGCTTGGTACTGTGAGATGCTAGGGTAGGCCAGTGGTGAAGGTGCAGTCTCAGTTGCAGTTGATGGCGAAGATATAAAGGATTCATGAAAAGAAGGTGAGCTTTTTTCACCATGAAGAGAGCCTATGAGAGGCTATTGGTGAAGCCTAGTTGCATCAGAAGTCCCCATAGTATTGTAGATGCCAGTATCATGGAATGTCTGCTAAGAACAGGAGCAGCAGTGGAATGGAGTCTACCAGAGACTAGAGTGCTACAGGAGGCATGGCTGGAGAAGTGACACAAAGCCTTTGGAAGAACCCAGAAGATAATGTATAAATCTTAGACATTGAATCTAGAAGCAGAAAAGATGAAGTTGACTTGGAGTTCTCAAGATTTTAAAGATGCCTAGTTCTGTGTAATTAGAACTTGAAGACTATTGTGTAGGAACCTTAGTTTATAGAACTATAGTCTAGTTCATGTATGACATTCAGAGATAAAACAGCTCTTTACACATTGTCACAAATATAAAAATTATCATATAAGAGTGATGGATTTGGGGGAATTCTTAAGGTTTATTCATCTCTAAATATCACTAATTTCTTAAGCTTATTTCAGAAAAGTTAGCATTTACATGTATCCTAGTGTGAAGTTTCTGCAATTGGAGAGAAAATTTCATGTTTCTAGCACTCTTCGCAATCATCCCTCTATCTTCTTTTAGAATACCAGAAAGAAGATCCGAGTTTTTTCTGGCAATGATTTTTGCTACTGATGAGATCAACAGGAATCCTTATCTTTTACCGAACATGTCTTTGGCATTCTCACACAGTGGTGGCATGTGTGAAGATATAGATGAATTTCTGGAAACAGTATACTTATCACAAAATAATCCTTTTCATTTTTTTAAATATGAATGTGGAATACAGGGAAGATGTGGTGTAGACCTTACAGGACCATTATGGACAACATCCTTAAAAATGGCAATTGATTCTAGATTTCTGAAGGTGAGAATGTGTGATACTGGATGAATTAACAACTTTCTACTCTATTCATAGGTGCCTAGGTAGAAACCTTCTTGGCATAGGTTTGTGTGTGTATTCTTTTTTATATGTTATCCATTTATTATAAAGGATTAAATAATCAGATTTTTGATGCATTGAGAAAACAGTTAAGTATATTTTTATAACATGGTGACTTCTCAGGATAGCCTAGAATCTAATAGGAATACTTATAGTGTAATCTTACTATCCTCAATAGGAGTTCTGAAATGTGAGTAATGTTACTTGTATATAACTCCAAACTTTCTGACATTCATATTTCTTACAGGATGTTTCATCATCTTTCTATGACCTCTAGGTTTTCTTTGGACCATTTAATCCTAACTTGAGTGACCATGACCAGTTTCCATATGTCTATCAGGTAGTAACCAAGGACACACGTTTGTCTCATGCTATGGCATCCTTGATGCTTCATTTTAGATGGACTTGGATAGGACTTGTTATCGCAGATGATGACCAGGGCATTCAGTTTCTCTCAGACTTGAGAGAAGAAATGCAAAGGCATGGGATCTGTTTAGCATTTGTGAATATGATCCCAGAAACCATGCAGATATACACGACAAGGGCTGAGATATATGATAAACGAATTATGGCATCATCAGCCAAGGTTGTTATCATTTATGGTGAAATGAACTCTACCCTAGAAGTCTGCTTTAGAAGATGGGCATATTTAGGTGTTCAGAGAATCTGGATCACAACCTCACAATGGGATGTCATCACAAATAGAAAAGATTTCAGTCTTGATTTCTTCCATGGGACTGTCACTTTTGCACACCACAACAATGATATTGCTAAATTTAGCAATTTTGTACAAATAATAAACACTTCCAAATATCCAATAGACATTTCTCAGATTGTGCATAAGTGGAATTATTTTATTTGTTCAATCTCTAAGAACAGCAATAGCAAGATGGATCATTTTCTATTCAACAACACAGAGGAATGGTTAGCACTGCAAAAATTTGACATGTCCCTGAGTGAAGAAGGTTACAATTTGTATAATGCTGTGTATGCTGTGGCCCACACCTACCATGAACTTGTTCTTCAAAAAGTAGAATCTCAGCAAATCAAAGAATCCAAAGGAATATTCAATGACTGTCAACAGGTAAAAACTTTTACATTTCATTATGCTTAGATTTTTCAGTGTGATCTTTTAAGTGGCCCTCAGAAACTCACATATATTTGTTAGAGAATTGAAAGACTTCTACACTTTAAAACTCCCTGTAATAACCATCCTCATATTGAATGAAATCAAATTTCAACCAAACATTGTCAAAAAAGATAAGAAGGACACTTCATTTTTGTAAAAGGAAAAATCTACCAAGATGAACTTTCAATTCTGAATATCTATGCTCCAAATACAAGGGCACCGACATTCATAAAGCAACTTTACTAAAACTCAAAGCACACATTGCACCTCACACAATAATAGTGGGAGACTTAAACACTGCACTCTCATAAATGGACAGATAGTAAAAACAGAATTAAATAGAGACACAGTGAAACTAAGAGAAGTTATGAACCAACAATTTGGATTTAACAAATATCTATAGAACATTTCATCATAAAACAAAAGAATATACCTTCTTCCAGCATCAGGCCTAGACAGATATAAGAAGATTGAAGAAATCCCATGTATCCCTTCAGATCACCAAAGACTAAGGCTGGTCTTCATTAATAACAAAAACAACAGAAACTGACATACAGGTGGAAACTGAAAAGCTCTCTACTCAATGATAACTTGGTCAAGGAAGAAATAACGGATGAAATTAAAGACCTTTTAGAATTTAATGAAATTGAAGAAACAACATTACCTAACTTTTGGGACACAAGGAAAGCAGGGCTAAGAGGAATACTCATAGCTCTAAGTGCCTACAAAAAGAACCTGGAGAGAGCACACCCTAGCGGCTTGACAGCACACCTGAAAGCTCTAGAACAAAGAGAAGCAAATACACCCAAGAGATGTTGACAACAGGAAATAATCATACTCAGGGCTGAAATCAACCATGTGGAAACAAAAAGAATTATACAAAGAATCAACAGAACCAGAAGCTGGTTCTTTGAGAAAATCAAGAAGATATATAAAACCTTAGTTAGCCTAACCAGAGGGCACAGAGACAGTATCCAAGATAATAAGATTAGCATAGGAAGACATAACAACGGAAACTGAGGAAATTCAAAAAATCATCAGATCCTAATCCAAAAGCCTATACTCAACAAAATTGGAAAATCTGGATGAAATGGACAATTTTCTTGACAGATATCAGGTATCAAAGTTAAATCAAGATCAGATATACCACCTAATCAATCCTATATCCCCTAAAGAAATAGAAGCAGTTATTAAAAGTCTCCCAATCAAAAAAAAAAAACCCAACAACAAAAAAATTCGAAGGAATTCGAGGTTGAGGAGCAGGATGGTGGATGGGGAGGACCACATCCTCATAGAAGTATCAGGAGGGAGGATGGAATTATGGGTGTCAGGGGGAATGAAAAAAATGGATAATATCTAAAATGTAAATAAATAAAATATCCAATAATAACAAATAAAACAAAAGATAAGTTAGGAGCAAAGAGTTTTATCATAAAACCTTATGTCATGACTTGATTAGACTAATTTCCTAAGGAATTGGTACGTTGGTGTGATTAATACTTTGACATTTAAAGTAAGTTTAGAAAAACATAAATGATAAGGACAGTACATTTTTTAAGCTTATGTTTACTTAATATATGCAAACTGTATGTACGTGAATGACCCACTACCACTCTTCCTTTCCACAACTTCCAGATATTCAGATATTCATTCTCACATACATGGTTTCATTTTTTAAAAATTTTTTTCCAAATGTGTACACACACACACACACACACACACTGTGTTACTATTTATTTGGTAAGCATTTTTAATTACCTAGGAGGCAAAAATACCTATTGTATTTTACTACATGGGATAACTTTAATATACCTGTCTTTCCTGGAAGCCGTTAAAAAATTAGAGGACATTCTCAATTTTGCATTGCCTTATTTGATATACAGATATAATCATCTAATGATGTATCTCATTTAGGTGGCTTCCTTGCTAAAGACCAGGGTATTTACTAACCCTGTTGGAGAACTGGTGAACATGAATCACAGGGAAAATCAGTGTGCAGAGTATGACATTTTCAACATTTGGAATTTTCCACAAGGCCTTGGAATAAAAGTAAAAATAGGAAGCTATTTTCCTTGTCTCCCACATAGTCAACAACTTTATATATCTGAAGACTTGGAGTGGGCCACAGGAGGAACATCGGTGTGTGTACCTCAGTTTTTGTTTTTTGAAGTATATCTAAATTTTAAAATATGAGGCACCAAAGCTGTATCTGTGTGGTTCAGACCAATTGCTGCTGTTGCAAAAAGGTCCTTCCCCAGTTACCAACAACAAAATTTGATAACTCACAACTTCATATAAA
>NW_021615364.1:0-3032 GCF_004785775.1 Grammomys surdaster
TGGGCTATACCTTGTGATTTTTATATATGTTTATAATAATAACATGAAAAGTATATTAATAGGTGAAATCTTTCCTACAATGAATTCTCCTGTGAAATGCCAATGGGAATGAATCAGATACATATTATATTACAATCCAAAGCAGGCCATCTCAGGAAGATCATCTATAAGTAATTACCTTGTTCCATTATGGCTCCTGACACAACTGCTCAATAAAGTAATAGGTGTCACTGTCTGTTCAGGAAGAGTTCTGAAACTGAGAGATCCATTTTCATCTGTGGACTACCTGGCACAGGACAGAATCTTCCTGTAGGGTAGATGAGACTCTGGAGTGTTTTCTCAGGACTGAGATTGGATTAGTTTTCCAGGTTCCCCTTATGAGATTGGGGACTCCTATCTTGGATGTTCAGCATCCCCGGGGTTAAGAAACACATAGCACCCTACAGGACTAAGAAAGTAGGAGAGGAAATGAGGCCCTGGGAAGATTAAACTATACATAGTGTTGCACACCTATAAATCAGTACAGAATTAGAGAAGAGGGGATGTCTGTAAATTCAAGACGAGTCTTACTTACAAAGGAACATCTAGCACAACCTCTCTCTTCTGATTCACACCTCAGATTGGAGCTATGTGAAATAACCAATTTAATTATTTATTTGTTTATTTATTTAGAGATAGAGCCTCCCTGTGGGTTCTTGGCTGGTCTGAAACTCACTATGTGAACCAGATTGATCTTTTTTTTTTTTTTTGGTTATTTGAGACAGGGTTTCTCTGTATAGCCATGGCTGACCTGAATCTCACTCTGTAGACCAGGCTGGGCTCCAACTCAGAAATCCACCTGTCTCTGCCTCACAAGTGCTGGGATTAGAAGCATGCACCACCACTGCCCAGCTCAGATTGATCTTGAACTCAAAGAGATCTAATAAGAAGATTACAACAGTGGATGTTATCCATTAAGATATCCATTAGGAATAATAATTACCTGGCTAAACATTCATCACTTGTCACAGCTCCACAGTTTCCTGGAGTGTTAAGAACCATAAATAAGTTATTAGTCTAATATTGAATATATAAACCCAATCAATATCTTTGTCTTCTGTCCGAGCACATATAATAAATCATTACTTCCTCCTTTATGATGTTTGCTTATAGGTTTTACAAACAATGAGCAGTATAATGACTGGTTACTGCCTCAGAAGTGACACTTAAGACTGGAAGAGTTCTCATGGCAGTTTTGACTATCAGAAAGGATTTAATATTGTTATTAAACAAGCTTAATAACTACTATGAACTTAGGAATCTTTATACGATCATTAAGTATAAAGAAATTATTGACTTGTTTATAGAGTATCACTACAAGAAAGTCCATCTTCATAGGTCTACAAACATCTGCTCAAAAGGGCCTAAACTGGCAACAACTGAGGATGAAGGGAGCTTTGACATTGCTGTGAGAACCAAGGAAGTGTCCTCCACTCCTAATTCCACACTATGCAATTTCCAGATTCCTCCTGATAAGGAGGAGCTTCTAGTCCTTCAGGTACTCAGTCCCTCTTCTGAGTTCATCTGTTACAAAACCAGTTTCATTCAAGAAATGATTCTTTCCACCTACTCCAAAAGGTTCCTATGCCCAGACTGCTCCTTCAGTTGTCCCACAGCTGAAGAGAAGTTTCTTTTCCCTGAAATGTGTTGCCATAGTCGACGTGGGTTCCATAAATATGTTCATTGGAAGTTCTAGGAATTACCACCAGGCTCCTGTGGATCTCTTAATGGATCTTCTTAATGTGTGTCTTACAATGCTCTTCCATAAATAGTGAATATTCCAAATCCAGTCAGCCTCAGTTGCCATGCTCTTCTAACATGATATGGTTAATTTCCAAGAGTCAATGACATTCATCTTTTTCAAACTGCACATGTGTCCATCAACATAATTACAATAGTGAGTCTACCTGATCCTATTTCGTCTACTCACAGCATATGTTTGCTGTACTGTAGACAAGAAGTATGTGTATAAATGGTTGTAGAATGAAGACCATTATATTGTGTCAGAGGTAAAAGGTAATATGTGTTTTCATTGTGCACTATTTGAAGTTCTTCCATGACACTGGAAATCTCAGTTTATCTGGGATAATGATCTCTAAGCCACTAAGCAGTGAGGTCTGTATCCATTGAACATGTGAAACTGGAATCACCAGGGATTATCCAGCTAGCACCAATTTAAAAACTGTTAAGGGATATTCCAAACACATAACTTTAAATTGTATGGTGTGAGCTTCAACATTCCTGATACAGCAATTGACAGAAATTACCCATGATCATTTGATAGAAAGGGCCTCTACTGCTTCTACTAGTAGTTAGAATCTACTAATGATGAGGTCCTGTTTCAACAAATTGCAATACTGAGAACAATGTAGTGTATCACTGAGTAGATTCTCACAAGTTGAACAATTTCCTTATTTTTCTAATCAAGAAACATATGTGGTGATATAGATTTGTTCACTGTAATCTTTGATTGTTTCTTAGATAATAATTATCAGAGCCTTCTTGAATTTAGATAAAATATTCTGGTGTAATCCATCAAAGATTTTTCTCATCTTATTTCAAATATGCTTCTAAATGTATTTCCAGAAAGTTTGGATTTATATACTGTGCATGAGCATGTATCTCATCTACTTCACAAAAGATATTCATTTAAAGATTTACAGATCATGATATTTGTATGAATGGAATTACACGTGAATTTAAGATGAAGACAATACCTTAATAGTGTTTGTGTTTTTGTTCAGAGTGTATATTCTGATACCTGTAAGATGTTAGCATTCTCGAAATGATTTAGAAAAATAATGAAAATCAAACCATAGAGTCTGAATGGTTATCCCTGAAAACTATGAAGCCATGTTTTCATTTACTTTTTGATAGACTTTTATCTCATACTCCCTTGAAATCAAGTGAGAGCAGACTTATTGCTGAGGCTCTGAAAGACTCTACATGTTTTCTGTTTCAAGTTTTTTTTAACTTAACCTAGTACTACTATG
>NW_021615365.1:0-5615 GCF_004785775.1 Grammomys surdaster
TAATTAAGAGGAACATAGCTTTCAATGCCTTTTGCCATCTAAAGGCAATTTTCAACATTGCTCCAAAAGACAGCTTTCCCAGCATCTATCCAGCAGCACAATCACTTTTTGCTTACCATTTTATTTTTCTACCTTGCATGTTAGAACTGTTATGATTAAATTATCAAACCCAAAGTGTCTTAAGTAAAAAATAGGTTATTTGGCTGGTTCTGTCAGACCACATTCCATTATTTTGGGAGCTCACAATAGAAACTCAAGCTAGGAAAAAAAGCACAAACCGTGGGCAAACGATGTTTCCTGGCCTGCTCTCTTGCTTGGTAACTGTCTCAGGTTCAGCTGGCTCTCTCATCCAGCCCAGGCCTACTTCCTAAGGGATTCTTCCACACTCAGTGGAAGAGCCTTTACTACTCTGAAATGCTGACAGCTTAAGCAGTTAGGAGACAGAGACAATAAATAATATGTGAGAAAGTTTTAATAAAAACCAGAAACCAACTAATTAACCATATTAGTCACTTAAGTAGTAAAAATTCAACTCTCATGATTATAAGACTAGAAAATACATTTTTCAAGAAATGAGGAGAGGCAATCTTTTCAGAACAAGAAGAGAAAATCTATTTTCCTGATAGCCGAAGATGCAGCTCTTCTAAAAATAATATGTTTTCCCCTAGGCTGGGGGTCATACAACACACAATTAAAAGACTAATTAAGACATTGAAAAATTGCAGGCCATTCCCTTTGAGAAGGAATGGCATTAATAAAATATGTTTCGACCTTTCCCTTATGTGGAATGGTAGCTGATGAGTCCTGTAACCTGACACACACAGCTGCAGCAACTGAATGGCCTGTGTCTCTAAAATCGGAGATGACTTAACCAAGTCAATGAGGACCACACATATCTACATAGGACAGTATCCTAACTGGAAATTCAATATTCACTGGATCAACCCAATATCTCCTAATTGTTCACTGACCAATCTTCTACGTTTATATTAGAGTTTGTGGATTTGAACACTTGCTAAGAAATTACAAAATCACCCAGTTGGTATCAGTCTGGCCCTTCTTCATAACAGTGATCTCTACAGCTGAGTGCCTTACACCTGAGTTAGTCTGTGATGCAGGTATTGCCTACTGTGTTTCACTGTACACTGTACACTGTACACTGTACACAGGACACTGTTCCTCCTATTCTGGTCTAAGGGCAGAAGCCATGCTTCACGTGCAAATCCTTTCCCTGTTACTGCAATGGGCAGTTCATTCCAGGTCTCAAATGGGTAGTTTTAAAACTCTATCATCATACTTGCTCGTAGAGAACAATAAACAGGGATCAGGGCCAGTGTTCCTGAGGCAACACAGTCTGTGTCAGAACCATTTTTCTAAAGGGATGAATAGCCAACTGTTCTAGAATTAATATATCTTCCAGAGAGGAAACCAGACAACACACAATTAAAATTCTAATTAGGAGAAAAACTCTCTGTAACAATACCACACATTCAGTTCTGGTTAATGAAGAAAAAAGAACCAGGCCAGAAGAGAGTTTTGCATTCAACGTACACTGTCTCCCTTATGTGTCTTTTAGGTTGACACCATAGGTTACAGTGTGAACAATTTTCAAATGGTGTGGAGACTACTTGCTTTAGCTACTTGGCAGCTGGGAGGTTTACATAGCAAAGATATTCCAGAATTATTTTTTAAGTATACCAGTGCCCTGAAACAGCAGGTCACTCTGCAATAAAAAAGTTCTATGTGGAAGGTTTAAGAGGAAAACAAGATAGGAAAAGTGGAAGGTAGAAAGTTGAAAAGTTGTATTAATATGGCATGAGCTATGGCTTATGGTAAGTAATCATCTTAAGAATAGTAGGATTTACACTACTTATAGGAAGAAAATGGATAGAAAACAGATACCTCCATTAAGAAACTACAATAGGGGCTGGAGAGATGGCTCAGCTGTTAAGAGCACTGACTGCTCTTCCAGAGGTCCTGAGTTCAATTGCCAGCATCCACATCATGGCTCACAATCATCTGTAATGGATGCAATACCCTCTTCTGGTGTGTCTAAAGACAGTGACAATATACTCACATACATAAAATAAATAAATAAAATCTTTGAAAAAAAAAGAAACTACCATAGAACTGGACAAACTAAGGAGGAATCTAACCAAACAATGCTGCTCAAGTGAAACACAGCATATCCACCAAAACTGCTGATCATGCCTACTGTGGTCTTGGAACTGATACAAATAAACTCTATGAGGTAGGAAGTGCTGGATTCTCAGAATCTGAGGCAACCCCTCTCCAAAGACCTTGTCCCTAGACCTGTCCCAGCACTCTCAGTCATCTGCCTGGTTTTAGAAAATGAGCTCTGTGATTTTACCAATACCTCATGGTCTTAGGGAAAGCCTGCAAGCTGGAGAGCTTCTTAGAGACCTGGTCTTTGATCTGGGGAAGGGTCTAGTAGGTGGTTGTTAATCGGGGTTGTCTCCTTCTTCTTGATCTAGAGCCACATTTCTGGACAATCCTGGTGAACAAACATGTGTATCCTACCATCCCAATCTCTAAGAGGCCTGGCTAGCATACTACTTACCTGTTCCGGGTTTTGTAGGCAATCCTCCCTCAGGTAAATTCTTTGTGGTGTGACTTACTATCTCCTAAGCATTGAAAAATCCCTTACATCATCGAATCTACTCTTCTTCAGAGTGCTGCCCAGCTCATGACAAGAGCACTTTCCTTAGGGTTACAGTGTGCTGAAGGCACACAGAATAGAGTTGCAATGCCCAGGATTCTAGTCCAGGAACTTTCAAAGTGGTGTACTCACAGCCCAGAAAGTGACAGGACAAAAAGAAGTGGATAACTTTGCTGCTTTGACCGTACTTAATATTAAAAATGAACAGTGAGGTAATCAATTTCACGTGATTGATAAGCATCTGACTGGTAAATTTTTGGTTCTAAACACAAGGCAATCAGGAATCTGAATAAAAAAATTGAATTTACTGTGAAACCAAGATAATACACTAGTCCTAGAAGATCTAGGTAGTACTATGTGGCCCATCGACTCAGAGAAGAAGGGACGGGGAGCTGAAGGAAGAATTATAAGTGGGTTGATGGGGAGAAGGGCAGTGAGCAGGATGTAAACTAAGTAAATAAAAAGAAATCGATTTATTAAAAAGCAGGCCAGTACTTTTATAGTCAAGCTCAAGGCATAGGTAAGATAGAATGTACTTATAAAGGTAGAATCTTTTTCAGTTTCTAACTTAGTTCACTATCTCCCAGTTATCAGAATATACCAGGAACATTGGAAACCATCTGTGATGTGGAAATCACAAGATGATAAAGAACAAGTCAAAAAAAGAAGGTGACTTTTAAGTTGGAATCGAATTTTATCATTAAGATTAATTGGTAAAAGAAAGAAAAACTGGAATCTGCAACCCTATCACAAATACAATTCTGATTCTTTCCTTTGTTTGAGACAGGGTCTGATTTAGATACCCAGCTGACTTTGATTCACTAAGCACACTATACTGTATAAAAGATATTAAAAGTATAATAGATAGCAGTATGTATTTAATCATGTGCCTTTGAGCAAATATTCCTAGCATCAGAATCTTCTACAGAAGAGACAGCTGAGAAGCCATTTGGTGTTGGTCTGGTTACTGGTAAAGGAGACTGCATATGTACCGATTCTGAAAAACTGCAGTATGTTAGAGAGAATGCCATAAGAAAACAACAGCTTAACTTTCCCGCTATGTGCAATGTTAGCTGCAGAAACCTATCACACAGCTGAAACAAATGGCAGGCTTCTAAACCCGCTGAGCTGAAGTAACTGTGCAACTGGATTGGACACGGCTACAAAGGAGTCCCATCCAGTTAGAAATTCAATATACATTGGATCAACCTACCATCCCAAAGGTGTATGAATCTGTATCTGAGTTTACGTGAGTTTATCCATATTTGCTTGTGTAAAAGTCTTTCCTTCTGTGAGGGTGACTCTCCTCTTGGTCCAATAAAGTTTATTGCACCAAACTCCCCTAAGCCTAACAAGTGAGAGGCATCTGGACAAGAGGGAAAAGGCTCTAGTAACTAATCCATTAGTTAATTGCTAGATTCCCTTTTCTTAGAGACATTTTGTGGGAAACTTTTTAGAACTCAGACATAAAGATTAAAGTCATGTTTCAAAGTGTCCAACTTTTATTCCTGTGACTTCAACTAGCAGGCTGGAAGTTAGAGCAGCCCAGTTTCTGTGGAGATAGAACAAAGGCTACTTACTAAACCCTGCTCTTTCAAGATGAGGTGCTAAATACCAAAGATTGCAGCTTCTGGCCTGGCCTAGAGAATCTTGGGCAGGTCAGCTATAGCTGCAAACTCACTTAGACTTAAAATAGATAAACGTCTTAATACTAAATGGCAACCTTAAATAACTCTGAAGACCAAGTCTTGCCCCTGCAGACACTCTTCCCCTTCTGCTGACTCAAGAGGAACTTAGAAGAAAGTCCAGGGCTGGACTCCTGCATCTCTCACCACCCCAAATCCAGGTGCTTAGCCACCTGCCCCTTCTGGTTACAGGTAGGAGTCTCCTGCTCAGCAAGTAGCCACTTTGCAGACCACTGGCACTCTTATTAGGCAGAAGGCAGCAAAGATCAAAACACATCAGACCAAACATTCAAGCCTGCTCAGCAACCTAGATGATCCAATAGGGGGATCAAGGCACCTGGAAGAACACCCTACTTCTACTGGAGGGCGTGCCTTGAGGCCCTCATTGGCTAGTGAATCTTGAGTGACATGACCACCTCCCTTAGGGTTAGAGTGTCCTAAAGGCACACAGCATAGGGATTCTTGGCCCAGGATTCTAGTCCAGGAGCAGACCCTGTTCAGATCTGCAACATTTTTGTTTCAGTCCTGTCCTCCAATAGTCTATCTTGCTGTCTTTCAGAGCACAACAGGAATTTCTTCTACCAATTCCTCCACAGCTGCTGCCATCCTTCCTCCTCCTCCTCGCCCTGCCCCATCCTCTTCTGAGGAATCACAGTAAGTTATTCAACTTGGAGGAGAGTAAACTATAGGTTCCAAGGATATTAACAATTACAGAGAGATTTTATTATACAAAGTGTGATGTTTGTTTCACTGATTTTATCCTGACTTCAAGAACACTGCAGCTAATATTCAACTGCTACATATGAGACTCCAAACAACCCTGGGAGAAAAGCAGGGAATGGATGTCAATCACTATGGAACACTATGTTAGCCAGCACATCTTCCTCCGTGGGAAGGTGAAAAATCTTATCTGTATTAGATATAGTGTTGCAGATGAACAGAACTCACAGCATGGAACAGAATGTAGTCCAGCTAGTAAAACAAAGGCTGTGAACCAACAGAAAGTTGAAGAATACAGGAGTGCCTCTATGTCTCAACAGGTCTTTAGCATATAATAGAATTCTAAAGAAGGAGCCTCTAATGCCACAGAAACAAAATGACATTGTTAGCCAGCATGTGACAAGAAGAGAAAGAGAAAGAAATTCCATCTTCAATATCCTTTACATGTGTAAGCTCTCACAAGAAGCTCTAGCCCAGATTAATTTTTCTTTTCTTTTCTTTTCTTTTCTTTTCTTTTCTTTTCTTTTCTT
>NW_021615366.1:0-26114 GCF_004785775.1 Grammomys surdaster
CAATAACTAAATTATAGCACTAGCTATAGATGTATCAAGAAATGATTCTATGACTAAAGCATGGTTATATATATATATATGTGTGTGTGTGTGTGTGTGTCTGTGTGTGTGTGTGTGTCTGTGTGTGTGTGTGTGTGTGTGTGTGTGTGTGTGTACAGGGTGTAGCTCACACATGGGTTTGGATCCTGTTAGGCTGAGTTGTGGTTCCCACATGTCTGTCACAGCTCAGGGAGGCAGAAGGGAGGGAATTTGACTGAGTACACTCCATGTGGCACTGAGCGATCACTGGGCTTTGTGAAGCCTCTGGGTGTGGATAGGTCTCAGCCTGGATTCTCACATTGGAAGAGCTCCTGAGTAGGGGGTCTCTGAACTGAAGTAGCTGACAGGGAGACTGGTTGTCTTTGTCCTTGGGCTCCCAGATTTTGCTGGGAGCCGCAGAAGAACTGAGACGGAGAGGGCAAATGGGATGGACTGGCATGCAGCGGGAGGGGTGAGAGGGAGAGCTCTGGTGGCACCCCGTGGAGTAGAGCCTCTTGATTATGTCACTTATTGGGCTGAGTTGGCTAGCTTGGTTACTGATACTTGCTTGACTGGATCAAGGCTGGCTGGGTTAGCTTGCCTGAGTTCGCAGGCTTCTGTGGCAGGAATGTAGAGAAGTCTTCTAGTGGTAGATTAAGCAGCAGCTCAGTAGTCAAAGGCCTTCTCCACGGACCCCAGAGACATGAGGAAGTCCATGGTTTTAAAAGGTATATTGTCATAGCGGAAAGTGGATCTAGCTGTACCTCTCCTCTACCCCCCCAACCTCAAGGCAGATCTGAGTTAAATAGGGAGGGAGGAGAGTCTTGGAAGGAATACCTAATTGGCTACACCCTTTGGCCTTTAGGTATTCATTAACATGTAGGAGGCTGAGGCCTGTAGTCATATCCTCTACCTGTGCTAGGTGACACAAAACTCTCTTTGGGAGTGGCTATTGGGGCATTGCCCTAAGTGACTGAAAGGCACTGATCAATGGAGGTCTTTGGCCACATGTCAAAAGACTGGAGTCTGAGAGTGTGGCACTAAATGTATGCTGTCCCTTGTTGGAATACCTGTTGGGTCTCCACCCATCTCTAGCTAGTATTTCACCAGAAACCAAGCTATCCTTTCACAGTCCCACGTGTGTGTGTGTGTGTGTGTGTGTGTGTGTTTGTGTGCCTCTATACATATATATGAGTATGTATACATTTATATATGTATCTATATAAAATATATATACAGTATGTGTTCATGCTGTATATATATAAAACAACAGAAGGTTTTGATGAGAAATAAATAAGAAATTTATATTACTTTGGAAAAATAGATATAACTAAAGATAATTGTACTAATTAAAAGAATCTCAAAATCACAGATATTAAATGAGACTCTCATTAGCAGCTCTTATATGTTTCATAGTTATAAACAACTACTTATGCAAATTCACAATATTGCATGAGTGAAATTCTCTAGTAGAATAAAGAGAAAATAGGAGGGACAGGAGGTTCCAGTAGAAATATGCACAGTGAACAAAAATAGTATAAGAAATATGTATATATATCAATTTATTTCTGTATTTCATAAGGATTTTTATTCTTGGAAATTATCAATCACATATGAAATACGCTATGATCTACAACCACTCTCAGGACATTCACCACTATCTACCACTTCTAGGTTCCTGTGGTTCCCCTTGGGACCTTTCAGAAGACTATTTCTAAAAGTTCTATATCTTCTGTTTTATTGCCTAATAACACAGTAAGTTTAATAAGTGCTACCTATGTACATTGATAGGATTATCACTAGTAAAGAGTGAATCTACAGAAATCTTCCCCAAAAGA
The DNA here is from genome assembly GCF_004785775.1 of Grammomys surdaster. NCBI lineage: Eukaryota > Metazoa > Chordata > Mammalia > Rodentia > Muridae > Grammomys > Grammomys surdaster. The sequence goes on from NW_021615366.1 coordinate 1,857, forward strand.
GTCAATATATTTTATTAGTCATCAAATGCCAAAAGACCTTCAGCTTGGTATGGGCCCTCAAGTGTTCCTTCCTATAAATGTTCTAACAGTTTTTAAAATATGTCATACTATTTTGTGATGAAGAGAATGTAATATGCACCAAAGTGAGTATATTAACCTCAGAGGACGACTTACATAATTCAATTCCAAGAGATTTACCTGATATTGCTAAAATTGCCAGTAGACATCTTTACCTGCTCAGTCATTTAGAGTTCTCTCATGTGGTTATTTTCACTGGATTGATTTGTGACTCTTATGCTTAGATTTGTGTACCTATAGCTACTGAGAGTTCATATATGCAATATAAACAAATAACTCTCGGGAAATAGAATTTGATATCCTTTGACCCTATTTTCTGTATCTGATGTCAGTTTTATAATGGTCCTTGATTTTTGTGTGAGAGGTTGGTTTCATTATTAGTCTGTGGTTTGAGTACTCTGTCACTCATTCTCAGCACTCTGATCACACATGAATGTCTGCCTCAGTCTTTATACTCAGCACATATTAGCCTCTGTGATCAAGGTTTATACAATGTACTGCATATAACATAAATATTTATAAGACAGTTTGACACCATGATCCTTAGCAATACAACTAGGATCTATATCATCTCTAAAGATGGACTTTGACCACATTTACCAGGGATGAAGAATTTCCTATGAAAATTCACCAAAAATGATAAATAAAACTAGGTTGTGTCCCAGTAATAACCCTCCCAAACAAGTACTCAAATGACTCTATACCTATTATAGACACACTTGCACACCCACGTTTATTCACAACATGTTATTCAGGGTCTATTCACAGCATATAGAGGAATAAATCATCCCAAGTTTCAAAAAAAGCATAAATAAAACATGACAAAGTGGAATATATAGAATATTGAATACTACTCAGTGGTAAAATATGAATTATATAATCTAAAAGTGTCTGCATGGAACTGCCAAAAATATACTGAATAGATCACCCATGTCCATAAAACAAGTGATTCATGTTCTCACTCATATGTGTTCCAGGATTTGAATATTTTGTTTAGTATATTGAACTGTAGAAGCAGACATACTAGAATTGGAACAATAGAGTATGATGAATTTACAATCATGATATAGGAAAATAGAGGAAAAAAAGAATGAGAAAGGGTTTTAAGATTGAGAAGATGATAAGAGCCAGAGATGTTGGATGACTCCAATGAATGAGTGTCTTCCAGATACAATAGGACTGATGCACTTATGAACTCAGAGAGGGTGGCTGCAGGCACAGTGCCTGAACCAAGTGTACCCACATAATATCCAAATTGGGAGATTGAAATGGACATAGTCAACAACTACTAACCAAGAAGTTAGCCAGCTGCCACTCACATTCAAAGGAAAAATTAGTTTTCACCAGTGGAGTTCATAGGGGATGGTAAACATAATTAATTATAGAAGATATGCTAAGCAGTTGGTAGCCAACATGAAAATAAAATCAATGGTATTTTTCCAGACATTTTTTCTCATATCACCTTCTTCAAATCTGTTTGCCTCATGTTTTGCCTATATATCATTGTTACAGAGTAGTTGTGGTCTTACTGGTTTCTCTCTCTCTCTCTCTCTCTCTCTCTCTCTCTCTCTCTTTCTCTGTGTGTGTGTGTGTATGTGTGTATGTGTGTGTGTATACGTGCATGTGTGCGTGCATGAGAGAGTTATCTTTAGAAAATTATGTTTAATTTTTGTTTGCTTTTAATCCCTTTTTAATTTTCTTACATTTTTGTTTTTTCAGAAAGAAAGAAAAGGTGTGTAGTTGAGTTAGTTGTTAGGGAGGAAGAATCTGCAATAGGTTGAGGATGAGGAAATGACTTATTAGAATAAATTGTATGAATTTTTCCAACATTATATAAAGCAAATATGAACAAGTAAACATACACTGTGAAGTGTTTAACAAAGAATCTTTTGGGGGTTTGAGCATAGAGATATCACATGTCAATTACATCAGGGCAGATCAGTTATTCCAGTTAAGAAAGGAAACCACAAAGGACACCTAGTACCCTCTAAACCCTCCTCTACTCTCTATGTCGATTTCTGGCCTTATTCCTCCCCCTGCTGGTCATGAGCTCCCATGCATTTAGGGTTATCATGACTTACACTGAAGGTGTACAGTCTGGTTTTAGTAGATAGGTATGTCACCCAGTTGAGGGTGGGACCACCCACCCATCTCAAAATTTTTAACCCAGAGTTGTTCCTGTCAAAAGGAAAGACAGAGACAAAAAATGGAACAGAGACTGAAGGAAAGGTCATCCAGAGACAGCTCCACCTCAGGATCCATCCCATCTGCAGACACCAAACCCCAACACTATTGCTGATGCCAAGAATTGTTTGCAGACAGGAACCTGATATCGCTGTCCTCTAAGAGGATCTTCCAGATCCTGACTGATACAGATGCAGACACTCAAGGCTAATGATCAGATAGAGCCCAGAAACACCAATGGAAGAGCTAAGGTTAGAACAGAAGGAGCTAAAGGGGATTGTAATACCATAGGAAAAACAATATGTACTAACCAAATCACTCAGAGCTCACAGGGACTAAACCACCAACCAAAGAGTATACATGGAGGGATCCATAGCTCCAGTTACACATGTATAGCCTTACCCAGCATCAGTGGGAGGCAGGCCATTGGTCCTGTGGAACTTGATGCCCCAGAGTAGGGGGATGCAAGAACAATGAAGCAGGAGTGGGTGAGTGGGTAGAAGGGCACCTTCATATAGACAAAGATGACAGGGGAGGGGGGATGGGATGGACAGGGTTGGGGAGAAGAATCTTGGAAGGGAGATAATATTTGAAGTGCAAATGAATAAAATGATTAATTAAAAAAGAAAGAAAGAAAAAAGTAATTACTTATCCCTATAACTACAGTATTCACGAGTTCAGTCGAAGGGAGAAATGGCTCTAGTGTACCTAGGGATAATGATTTTTGCATTGTTGAGTTTAAGTTGTGCCAATATTACTATAATATCCTTTTCAAAGCCAGGTTCCTCTTTGGTTCATTTGGATCCAGTTCCTAATTCTAAAAAGGTAGTGACAGGAGACAACAGGCTCTTTTCTGTGTTCTTCAGGCAACATCTGTGGCAGAGCACCTGTGTTCTAATGATAAATTGCTGACCCTACATTGTATAGTAGACAAAGTAAAAAGACTTATGCAATAATTGTACACAGTAGTGAGATGGTTGTAATAAATATCTAAAATATTGAATGAGTCAGGACCTGGTTGACTCTTAGAAGTTGAATGAATTTAGAATTTAGTGCTGAAATGCACTTGCATTAACAAGAAAGGATAATTAGAAAAAAACTCTGCTGAAAAAAATGAAAATGACAAACCAGGTAAAATATCTAAATCTGAAAGATCTGCAATTAGAAATACACAAGAACTGTAGAATTCTCAGAAACTGAGCCACCAACAAAAGAGCATATATGGACTAGAAGGAAACTCATGGCACATATGTAGCAGAGGACTGCCTAGTCTAGACTTATAAAACACTTTCTATATAGTCATACCTTAAACCTCATTGTACAACTGAAATTGGAATGACTATGGAAATTATTGTTGCCTGTAGCCCCTTTTCCTAATTCCATTGTGTTTAAGTATACCTACAATAAACTACATTTTATCATAGACTCCCTGAAATCTGATACAAGTTGGCAAAGTCAATGTGCACCAAGTTCTCAGTCTCATCTGTTCTCATGGTTTACCTCCACATATCGACATATAGACACAAGAGTTCACAAATATTCTATAGGACAAAGATGGGCACTGGGAATACAAACAACTGTGAGAGTTGATAATATATAAGAATACTTCTCTAAGTGCCTGGGGCCATCTCAGCGGTGGGTACTTCTTTCATGTTGGTTCTTCTTGAGGCCCTGGAGGAGGAAGAGCATTCGTGGAGGTTAAGACTTTGTGTTACAAGATATTTATGACACACTCATGATGTGGTTGCAAGACTGTGATACAGTGAAACTAATAGAAGAGAAGGTGGGGAAGACCCTCGAATACCTAGGCACAGGGGAAAAGTTTCTGAACAGAACACCAATGGCTTATGCTCTAAGAGCAAGAATTGGCAAATGGGACCTCATGAAATTGCAAAGTTTCTGTAAGATAAAGGACACTGTCAATAGGACAAAATGGCAACCAACAGATTGGAAAAAGATCTTTACCAATCCTACATCAAATAGAGGGCTAATATCCAATATATACAAAGAACTCAAGAAATTAGACTCCAGACAACCAAATAACCGTATTTAAAAGTAGGGTACAGAGCTTAACAAAGAATGCTCAACTGAGGAAACTCCAATGACTGAGAAGCACCTAAAGAAATGTTCAACACCCTTAGTCATCAGGGAAAAGCAAATCAAAACAACACTGAGATTCTAGCTCACACCATTCAGAATGGCTAAGTTCAAAAACTTAGGTGATAAGAAATTCTGGCAAGAATGTGGAGAATGAGGAACTCTCTTCCATTGTTGGTTGGATTGCAAGCTGGTGCAACCACTCTGGAAATCAGTCTGGAGGTTCCTCAGAAAATTGGACATAGCATTACCTGAGGATCCAGTGATACCACTCCTGGGCATATACCCAGAAGATAATCCAACATATAACAAGGACATATGCTCCACTATGTTCATAGCAGACTTATTTATAATAGACAGGAGCTGGAAAGAACCCAGATGTCCTTCAACAGAGGAATAGATACAGAAAATGTGGTAGATTTACACAATGGAGTATTACTCAGCTATTAAAAACAATGAATTCAAGAAATTCTTAGGTAAATGAATGGAACTAGAAAATATCCTCCTGAGTGAGGTAACCCAATCACAAAAGAACACACATGGTATTCACTCACTGATAATTGGATATTAGCCCAGAAGCTTGAAATACCCAAGAGTCAACTCACAGACCACATGAAGCTCATGAAAAAGAAGACCAAGTGTGTGGGCTTCGGTCATTCTTAGAAGCAGTAACAAAATACTCAAGGGAGCAAATATGGAGACAGAGTGTGTGACAGAAACTAAAGTAGGGGCAGGCTGGTGACCATACCACCTGGGTATCCATCCCATGTGCAGTCACCAAAGTTAGACACTGATGTGGATACCAGAAAGTGCATGCTGACAGGAGACCCATATAGCTGTCTCTTTAGATGTCTGAAAGAGTCTGACATATTCAGAGGCAGATGCTCATAGCTAACCATTGAACTGATCAAGGGGTTCCCAATGGAGGAGTTAGAGTGAAGACTGTAGGAGTTGAAAGGGTTTGCATCCCCATGGGGAAAGCAACAATACCAACCAGAGCTCCCAGAGTCTAAACCACCAGCCTGGGAGTACATAGGGTAGGGCCACAGCTCAAGTGGTATATGTAAGGGAAGATGGCCCTGTTGACCATAGGCAGGAGAGGAGATCCTTGGTCCCACGACAGCTGGATGTCAAATGTGGGGTAATTAGAAGATGGGGCGGTGGGAGTGGTGGGTAGGTGGGAGCACATCATCATAGAAGCAGGAAGAGAGGGGATAGGATAGGGGGTTCCTGGGCATGAGGAGGGGAGAAATGGGGTAAAGGTATCATATATGACATGTAAATAAAATATCCAATAATAAAGAAAAAACTTTTATTATGTACAGGAAAAGAATGATTTAAAAAAAGAATGAAATGCAGACCAGACAATACAAAATGTTCAGCTTCTCCTCTTCATTACCTGAACTGAGGACTTCACATGAACTGGAGATCCCCTTGGAACCAAGTTACCAACATTTGCCCAGAAGAGGTGCATAGGCTCAGCCCTGTGAATGGAACATCAAGAACTGTGCTCACAAATCAAAATCAGATTTTCCAGCCAAAGAAACCCTTCCATCAGTGGTAGAATTTACAGATACATTTACATATGCTGTTGATGGTAACAGTAATAAGAGACTGACACTGCATGTTTGAAACTTTATAGCGTTCTTTATATGAATATACAATTGATGTTTCAATAAAGTTCATAGGTTATGAATAAAATATGTATGTGTATTATTAATTAACAAAGAATACTTACTTGTAATGGTAATTTTAATATAAATGTGTGCTCCAGACAGGCTATAAAAGTATGCACTCATACCACCAACTTTGAGCATATTGTCACCAGCACTCGCTGTCGTTTTAGATCTAGTTTTAATCTTAGCCATTCTGATATCTTTAAGAAGAAATCTCAGACTCATTTTGATTTGAATTTCATTGTTGAGTAAGGATCTTGAACATTGCTTTAAGTGCTTCTCTGCCATTAGTGAATTCTTCGTTAAAAATTCTGTTTAGATCTCAAAACCATTTTACATTGGATTATTTGTTTTGTTGACATTTAGCTTGATGTATGTTTGAGTATGTAACTTGTATATCATCCTTAAGTCAAATGAGGAGTTGGGGAGAATCTTTTACCATGCTCTAAGCTACTGTTTTGTCCGATAGATGGTGTACTTTGCCTTACAGAACATTATTAATTTCATTAAGTTCAATTTATTGATTGTGGTTTTTAGTATCTGTCCTATTGGTATTCTCTTAGAGATTTTATCTACTATTCCCCTGAATTCTAAGATCTTCCCCATATTCTTTCCTTTAGGCTCAAGATATCCGGATTCATGTTGAAGTCTGTGATCCAGATGGTCTTGAGTATTGTTCATTGGAACACACGTGAATCTATTTGCATTGTTCTACATATAAACATTTGGTTAGACCAGCATGGTTTCTTGATGCTTTTGTTCTTTTATTGTGCAATTCTTTATCAAAAACTCAGTGTTCTTAAATATGTGTATTTGTGTCAGGATTTTTATTTGATTATGTTTATTTATATTTCTTGATTTATTCTATTACATTGATGTTTTTAGTACTATAGCTCTGTAGGACACTTTCAAATAAGGGATGCTGATAACTCCAGATGTTCCTTTCTTACACAGGACAGTTTTAGCTGTCCAGCATTTTAAAGATTTTCTATATGAGGTTGAGTATTATCATGTCAGTTTCTGTAAAGAACTGTATTGAAATTTTGATGTGTGTTACATTGACTGTGGCGATTGCTTTTGGGAGGGTGTTCATTTTTACTATGTTTACCCTAACAAACCAGGAGCATGGCAGATATTTCTATATTTTGATATCTTCTTAATTTTTTGTTCAAAGACTTGAATTTTGTGTCATACAGTTCTTTCACTTGCTTGTCTAGAGTTAAAAGAAAGTTCTAATTTTCTGATAGATGGGTTTTTTCGACAATAAGGTAGCCTGTCTTCATGATGAATGAGAGGACATTCAAATTTTGTCATTAATGTCTCTGTAGGATTTCCAGGAGAACAACATAAATTTTATTAACTAACACAAGTAATCTACCTCAGATTTTATGTCTCTACAAACAAAGGATAACTAACCTAGGAGATGGTTTTTAATTTTCTAGGGGGTAAGTAAGAAAAATGAATACTTCATAGAGTGAAGAAACACAGCTCTCTGCACTGTCCCTCAGATTATGCACAACTACTTTATTTTGATGTTTTTCTTTCACTGATGCATGGCAACAAATATTTATCAATATTATGGGTGATCTTCACATAAAGATTCTAGAGGGTATAAGAGCTTTTATTCACAGAGAAGCACTAAGAGAAGCCAAAATTTTAGTCACACAGGGATGTCTCCTAAAGGAAGGAGATAAAATCAAACAGCTGCACACCATTCAGGAAGCTGAGAGTGGAGGTTCTTAATAACCTCTTGATCCTTTTGCTATCTGTAGGGACAGAACTCACTCTAATTACCCAGAATGATTATCTCAACTCTTCCATGATTAGACTCTTAGCCATCCTTAGGGAAGGTGTCACAGATATTTAAGGCCTCCTGATCTGTATGTTGTTGGTCAGAGAGCACACAAGGCTCTAAACTTTAGCAAAAGAACCCACCACCATTGTTACAACTTCATAAAATACGGTCTATACAGAAACCTTAAGCTTTGTTGTTCAATGGTATTGGAATGATATGGAACTGATTGATGCCTGGAGACCCTTTTCCAACTTCAATTGTGTTGAAATATACTTATAATAAACTGCCTGGCTTAGACTCCTCATTGTCTGATTCAGGTTGACAAAGTCATTTTTGTACTATGTTCACATTCTCATTTCTTCCCATGCTTCATTTACCACAAAGACACCTGCAGGGACATCATCAAGAAATAAAGGATATTCTAGTAGAAACTGTTCTGTGCACTTAGAGATAAATATTGGAAACGTTCATGTCTAAAAATTCAGAGAGAGAAAGAGAGAGAGAGAGAGAGAGAGAGAGGCTAAAACCCATCTATTTTACTAATGTATTTCACTACAAGTTAGAATTATGTATTTTACATATGCTTTACCCTTATATCTTTTCAGACCTAGGGTATGATATACTTTGAACAATTTGAAAGAAAATGAGACCTAAAAAATGGGCACTTGTGCCCATGGGATATTTATACAACAAGCATGTTATGAGAACAATTTTTTATTAATTTTTTAAAGTTTTTTCTATATTAAACTAAAATACATTTCCTCCTTCAATATATTCTGAAGATTGACTTCTGCTCCTTAACACCTCCCCAATTTTCTCACAGCTTGATTGTGTTTCTTTATCTAATTAGAAAAAAAACAGAACCTATACATAATGAAAAAGGAAAACAAAGTGAAATGAAGGAAAAGCAAACAAACGGGAATATGACAATACAAACAGAAGGAAAGTCACCAGAAACAAAGAACAAGAAACACATGCGGATGCAGAGACACATGTAGAAAATACTCTATAGAACAAAGAAGGGCAAGAGGTACTCATTGGACTATGAGAATTAATGCTGTGTCAGTATACGTCCATGTTCTATAAAGGCTAGTGAGTGTAGGGATGATTACTGAGACGGGGAAGGAAGTAACTATTGGATCAAACACTTATGTATAACCTGACAACCTACCTCAGTTAAGAGGTACATACCTTCTGTTAGTAAATGAAATTCATGAAAAGTGATTTAATAATATTTCCACCAACCTACAGGAATTATATTTTCATTACTTTTGATTCTCATATAAACATTTTTCACATCTTATGAGACCAGAACTTCTGTTGGAACACAGCCAGATTTAACAACACATCTGAGATCACTTATTGCTTAAGAGAGTGAAGGAGTTTTTGCACAGATGTTGGTGATTTGTTATTTATAGGTCAAATTCATATTATACTTTATTCCCCACATTTTCAAAAGTTCTGGTCTCTCAGGATCCAGTGATATTTTTATTATGCATCATCACACTGTTCTATTTTATTGTTTTGTTGAGTAAGAAATATGTCAATGGATATGGTCACTGGTGAAGAGATTGACAACTTATGGTGAACTGTAGATTTATCCTAAACCAGCATCACTTTATTCATAGATACTCTTTTACAAAGTTGACAAAGGAACAATAGGTCTGTGAGGAGGAGGCAATTAGTGGACATTCAAAATTACGATTTCTGAGCAAGTCTAAAGGTTAGTCTTTCTGTTACCTCAGGCTCAGGGCAGCTTTCTGCTCCTCAAGGGTTTTTGACACACTCAGGATGTGGTTATAACACTGTGACTGTCTTGCACAGTAATAGACCGCAGAGTCCTCAGATGTCAGGCTGCTGAGCTGCATGTAGGCTGTGTTGGAGGATTTGTCTGCAGTCAAGGTGGCCTTTCCTTTGAATTTATTATTGTAGTAAATATTACTACTTCCAGGATAAATCCATCCAATCCACTCCAGTCCCTGTTCAGGACTCTGCTTCACCCAGTGCATATAGTAGCTGGTGAAGTCATAGCCAGAAGCCTTGCAGGATATCTTCCCTGAAGTCCCAGGCTTCACTAGCTCAGCTCCAGACTGCTGCAGCAGAACCTGGGAGTGGACACCTGTGGAAAGAAAGGCAGAGTGGATTTTATTGTCACCTTACATCCTGTCTCCACCTCAGATTTGGAACTGGTGAACACCTTACCTGCAGTTACTGACAGGAGAAAGAGAAACACCCAACTCCAGCCCATGGTTAGACTTAGAGTGTTCAGGAAGAGGACACTGATCATATTTTGTTTTCAGGACATCCCTGTATTTACTGTCATAGACTCAGGTAATTTGCATATTCATGAGTAGCCAATTTTTTATATAAGGACCTAGTCCAGCTAGCTAAGAATTGGAGGGGAAGGACTGAAAAGGCACAAAGGTCAGGCAGCAGGATGCTCAGGTCCAAGTCTTAATTCTCTCTGAGAAAATGCATTCCATATACTATTCCCTGAGCTCTGAGCAGATGCTGTGGATGTAATTTCAGGGACTAAGCTCTCAAAGGATTTTTGTCCTGAGTCTTTTGCTCCTCTTTGACACAATGTCATCAGATTGTCCTATGATCAGATTGTTGTTATGATGATGATTAAAACGATGGAAAATTCCAAAAATTTTTGAAAATTTTCTATTTACTTTCAGATATATGAACTTAATGTTTGCCTTTTCAATATCTTCTATACTTCAAAACTCACTACAATGACTAAAAGTAATGTCTTGTCTAGATATACATAGAGTCATCACTAATAAATAATGAGTCTCCTGAAATATTCCCCTCAAAAAGTGAACATATTTTGCCCATCACTCATCAAATGTTAAAGTCTTTCTGCTTGAAGTTGGCATTCAAGGGCTCCTCCACATCCATGTTGTAATGTTTTTTAATATGTCATATTACTTTTTGGTGAGAAAAGGGTACATATGCAGAAAAGTTCATATATTAATCTCAGAGGATGACTTACATAATTCAGTTCCAACAGACTGACCTAATATTGCTAAACTTACCAGCAGACAGACATCTTTACCTGCTAAGCCATTTTGAGGTCTCCAATGTTGTAATTTTTTACTGGTTTGGTTTGTGTGTTTGTTATACTGGTAAATATAGCTACTGAGAGTTCATATGTGCAATAATAACAGAGAAAACCCTAGAGATAGAATTTTATGTCATTCAACCACATTCTCTGTGTCTTACATCCTTTCTTTTCCCTGTTTTATAATGGTCTTTGATTTTGGGGTGAGAGCTTGTTATCATCCACTCATCTGTGACTGATTACTCTGTCAATCATTCTCAGTAAATTGATCACTGATGAATGTGCTTCATCAGTCTTCACACACAACACATGGGAACCTCTGTGATCGAGGCTCAGTCTACTTGCTATAAACATAACTACTTATAAGGCAGTTGGACAAAATGACCTTTATCAATATAACTGAGGTCTACTAGAGCCTGAATCATCTCTAATCATGGGATTTAACCACACTTAAGCAGGATGAAGACTTTCCTATGAAAATTCTTTTTTTTTCCCCAGTGGAAACTCACCAAAACTGATCTTAAATTACGTTGTATTCAGCAATAACCCTCCCAAACATGTACTCAAATGACTATACATCTTATTATAGAGAAACTTGCACACCCATGTTTATTCACAGCACAGTATTCATGCTCTATTCACAGCATATACAGGAAGGAATCGTCCCAGATTTCCAAGAAATCATAAATAAAAAACTTACAAAATTCTGCATATAGAAAAAGAAATATAACTCAGTGGTAAAACATGAAATATGTAATCTATAAGTGTATGCGTGGAAGTGGAGAAAATATACTGAATGGTCATCCATGTCCTTAAGGCAAGTGCTTCATGTTCTTATATATTTATGTTGCAAGACTTGGTTACATTGTTTGTTGTATTTAATTGTAGAAGCCTAGAGACATGGATTAGGCCACTAAGGTGTGAGGATTCTACAAAGATGACATAATGAAATAGATATAAAATTAGAGAATAAAATATCTCTTAAAATTGAGCAGATTATAAGAACCAAGATGTTTCATGACCCCAAGGAATGAGTGTCTTCCAAACACAATTGGACTGATGCACATATGAATTCACGGAGACTGGGGCTGTAGGTACAGAGCCTGAACCAAGTCAACCCACATTAAATTCCCACATTGAGAGAGGAAAATGAACACAGGCCCTCACCCTTATCCAAGATGTTCTGAAATTGACACTCACATACAAAAACAAATTAGTTTTCTTCAGTGGAATCTCACAGGAGATATTAAGCACGATCAATCATGGAAGACATGCTTAGCAGTTGATAGCCAACAAAAATGTAGTCAGTGTTTTTTCTGCAGATAATTTTAACAATATCACCTTCTTGAGATCTTTGTCTCATTTAAATTTTCCTATCAGGGAGACAGAATTCGGTTTAACTGTTCTCTCTCTGTCTCTCTCTGTCTCTGTCTCTGTCTCTGTCTCTCTCTCTCTCTCTCTCTCTCTCTCTCTCTCTCTCTCTCTCTCTGTGTGTGTGTGACTGTGTATGTGTATGTTGGTATGTATGTATGAGTGTGTGTATATGTGTATATATGTACATGTGTATGCTTATGTGCATCTGTGTGTATGTATATATGTGTATGTGTTTGTGTGTGTCTCTGTTTGTCTGTGTGTCTTTTTTTTGTTGTGGTACTGTTTTTGTTGTTGTTCACTTTTAATCCCCCTTCAAATTTCTTTCCTTTTTGTTTTTTCATTTTCATTTCTCAGAAAAAAAAATGTGTATTTGGTTGAGATCGAACTTAGGAAGGATCTAATACAAGTTGTGGGTTTAGGAAATCAGTTATTAGAACACATTGTATGATTTTATACAAAAATTATAAAAAGCACATAGAAACAAGTAAACAGACATCTGTGAAGTGTTTCACAAAGAATCTTTACACTGTTTGAGCATGGAGACATCACATGTCATTTACTCCAAGAGCAGATCAGTTAATTGCCTTAAGAAAGGAAACCACAAAGGATACAGAGTCCCCTCCACACTTACATCATCTCTTTATGGGGATTCCTGGCCTCATTGTGCCCCCTGCTGGTTATGAGCTCCCATGCAGGTACGTTTGTCATGGCTTACACTGAAGTTGCAGTCTGGCTTTAGATATACTTTATGCCTAACTTAAGTGTTCATGAGGGTCAGCTGAAGGGAAAAGTGGGTCTAGTTTAAAAGGGGATAATGACTTATGTATACATCAGAGATTTTAAGTTGTGCCAGTATAACTGTAACTTCCCTCTAAAGCCAGTTTCCTCCTTGGTAACAGTTGGATCCATCTTTTGCAGTTCCCATTTCTAAAAAGATGACAGGAGATAACAGGGTTTTTCCTGTCTTCATCAGGTTATACCCAGAACAGAGAATCTGTTTTCAGAGTGTAAATCACTCACCCTACATTGTATAATAAACAAAGTAAAAAACTTACAAAATAATGGTACACAGGACTGAGACTGTTGACATAAATACCTGAAATGCTGCAGAAGCTCAGAACACTGCTGAACCTTAGAAGCTGTGATAGTTTTGAACTCAGTGATTAAATAGGACTGCAGTTACAAGAATCCATAATTAATGTCACTCCTGCTTAGAGAAAGTAAAAGGACAAACCAGTTGAAAGGTCTGAATCTCAGAGATCCGCCATGAGAATCACTCCATAATTGCAGGGACTGTCAGATATTGAGCAAAAAACCAGACCATACATGGGCTGAAGCAAAGCCCAGGACACATGTAGCAGATGAGAAGCCCAGTATTCATGTGGGTTCCCAACAACTAAAGTGGACACAATCCCTAGAGCTGTTGCCTATTTATGGAATGCATTCCTCTAACTGGACTTGCTTGTCTGGCCTAATGGGAAAGGATGATCCTAACACTGCAGATACTTGATGTTCAGGGATCAGTGATATCCAGTGAAGCCCTCACCATCTCAGAGGAAAAGGATAAGTGAGAGAGTGACTGTGTTTAGGGGGAACAAAAAGAAAGGGTGAAGCAATGGGATATTAAATGAATAAATAAATTAGTGGATAAAAGCCCCTTTGAATCTCCTAAATGTTATGTCCAATTAAAAATAAACCCTTCATCCTAACACAGGGTATCCCATATCACCTTTATAAACAGCCATTTTCCTATGTGTTGCAACTGTCTGCTTCCTATCTAGAGATGGACTTCCTTTCTCCAACTCCAGGACAAATCCTCCCTCTCTCATTTTCTCTCCCACTTCTCCCCCCTCCTTTATCTCCTGTCTTTCCCTCTTATCCCATGCCCTCATTTCCTCTGGGGAAATCAAGACTTCTTTATCCTGAGAACTTGGGTTCGGGTGTCTTGGGACCCTACAGACAAAACTTTACCATCACCAGTGTTGTCCTGCAGCTGTCAGAGCAAATTTCTGATAATGTTGAAATGGCGAGGAATTTCAGATATATATGGCTGCTGTTAGTCCAAGTACATCACATCAGGAGTCATAGCATTCATCTTCTTTCTCAGAGACACATGAATACAGAAGCTATAACTGTCTGGGACTCCTGAAATAGATTATGTATATCCAACATTGATTTCAGCTCTGCTGTAATCAGCTCTGGGCTTATGTTGGGAAGATTCCTGAATTGTGCCCATTCTTGTATCAGCGGTCACGCAGCTCTGAGCAAAATAAAATGAGCAAAATAAAATGCCATTAGCTAAAACAAAATCTATTACACTGAAGTTGGACAAGGTAAATCAACAAAAAGTAAAAGAGTCCCGAGAGAAGGCACAAGAGTCAGAGGCACACTTGTTCAACCACTCAAAAAGCCCATAAAAGTACTAAACTGAAAAGCATAATAGATATAAAAAGGACATTAAAGAATCTTTTCCTGAAGCAGACATGGGTGAAATGATGTTTTGATAAAGAAAGCACGTGAAAGAACTTTTGATGAAGGAATGAAAGTGAATCCCTAACTATCCCTGAGTAATAATCATTAACCTCAGGAATCCCCACAGTAACCTGAAATTCTAAGTACAACATTAGAGCTGATTGTTTTTTTATATTTTATTAATCATTCCATTCATTTATATCTAAGTGATATCCGACTTTCCAGTTACACCTCCACCAAATCCCCATCCCACATCCACATGCTCCTCCCTCCACATTGCCTCTATGAGTATGCTCACCCACCCACCCACCCTCTCCAGGCCCACTGCTCCAGCATCCCACTATGCTAAATCAACAAACCTCCACAGGCCCAAGGGCCTCCCCTCCAATTGATGTAATACAAGACCATCCTCTGCTACATAGGTATCTGGAGCCATGAATCCCTCCCTGTACATTCCTTTATTAGTGTTCTAGTCCCTGGGAGCACTGGGTTGTCCAGCCAGCTGATGTTCTTCTTCCTATCTATCAATCCCCTAACAATCCCCTCTGCTCCTACAATACTTCCAGAATCTCCCCAACAGAGGTCCCTGAGTTCAGTCCAAGCATCCACATCTGCATGGGTCAGTATCACAAAAAATAGGAAAGGACAGTACACACACATCAAAGAAAAAATCCACCAGATGAAATCTCAATTCTGAACATTTATAGCCCAAATGCAAACCCACAGACAAAATGGCAACACACAGATTAGGAAAAGATCTTTACCAACCCAACTTATGATAAAAGGCTAATATCCAAAATATACAAAGAACTCAAAAAGTTAGAATCCAGAGAACCAAATAACACTATTAAAAAATGGAGTACAGAGCTAGATAATTCTCAACTGAGAAATCTCATATAGCTGAGAAGTACTTAAAGAAATGTTCAACATCCTTAGTCATCAGAAAAAAACGCAAATCAAAATGACCCTGAGATTCTACCTCACAGCCATCAAAACAGCTAAGATCCAAAACTCAAATGACAACAGATACTGGTGAGGATGTGGAAATAGAGGAACATTACTCCATTGCTGGTGGGACTGCAAGCTGGTAAAAGCACTTTGGAAATCAATATGGTGGTTCCTGAGAAAACTGTGAATAGTTCTACCTGAAGACCCAACTATACCAATACTGGGCATACATCCAAAAGATGCACCAACATATAACAAAGACACATGTTCCACTATATATATAGCAGACTTCTTTATGATAGCCAGAAGCTGGAAACTAAACCAGATGTCCCTAAATAGAGGAATGGATACATAAAATGTGGTACATTTACACAATGGGGTACTACACAGCTATTTAAAATAATGACTTCTTGAAATTTGCATGCTAATGGATGGAACTCGAGTTTATTCTTAATCACGTAATGAAATATTTTGCAAGTAAATCTGAAAACCAGGATGGAGGTGGAATATAAACCTTGCACATAACACCAGATTTAAAGATTCTCATATCTGCTGGCCATATGACGTCCACTGAGATATGTAACATGGTATATTGTGGCTCATTTCCTATGGGAGTTTTAAAGTGAAGACTAAACAGGAGTTGGGTTGAGTCTCTTTTTAGCAGCTGCTGCTATGTGGAGATATTGCTAAGTGGTAAGCAGGCTTGTACTAGCAGAGAGAGTGCAACTGCCATTGTTCCTCCTACCAGAGCCTGCATGGTATTTAGCAAGCAAGCCAGGTGCAACAGCTAGGAACTGAGGTTAGGCCCACCAGGCAGGAAGTGTTCTTGGTAGGCCCAGGCAGTTTCCAGTGGTGAAGGCTTCAGGAGACTGCTCTCTGCCCATTGACATACCATTCCTTTTATGAGGGAAGCTCTCTGACAATCCATGATAAGCAATTCTTACACATGTTTATTTCTTCTGTATAGGATCTTATATATGTGGGGTGGGTGGGGTTTCTGACAGAAGATGCTTTCCATTGACCTGGTCTGAGATGTTAGGGATGCCTCATCTGCATGTGGAGGTGTTTGGGGCACTGCCACTGTGTGGTTGATTGTCACAATCCTATCCGTGGGAGTGCTGTGGTGATGTAACAGCAGCCCGGTCAAAAGGAGGTAAAAGATTTCCTACCATTCTCTGGTATATATGGAGTTCTGGGGCTTGCAACTCACTCTGATTTACCAAGTTTCCCGGCATGGGATACTGCCCCACATCTGCTACTTTTCTCTTTTATAAAGAAGAGGTGTCATCAAAATAACTGTCTCCTATGTTCGGAACGGTTTGATATTGAACCAAGATCTGAATAATAGCAAAACCTATTCAGATGCATTATCATAAGTTAGCTATGGAGGACCAGGAGACTCAAGATGAGGTTGTTACTTTATACAGGGTTTTCCCAAAACCTATCTCCACCCAACCTAAAAGAGGGGACTTTTGCCCCTAGATCAAGCAGAGAGGGGCCACCCAGAACCTCCTCTGACTGGCGATTTGAATTCTTGCTTAGGCTGTGAGGCTAAGCACTGCAAGGGAATATAAATAAAAGTTAAAAATCCCTCTCCGGGTTCCCTGAGGGACAAGCCTGACTGCATAGGGGTTGATGTCAAAAGTATCCCCACTCCAGGAAAAAGACATCGTGATGGGTTTGGCCCTCATGCCTCACTGGACAAGGACAGGGGGACCGGAGCCATTACAAGGTCCCCTTCAATTACTGGAGGTCAGGCCTCTATCCCCGCCTTCGCAGGATTAGAATTGCCACAGCCCTTCTATACTTAGAGAAGGGAGGAGATGTCAGGGGCAGCCCTGCTTACACACTGAAGGCCTAAAATCAGCCATAGGCCGAAAATCAGCAATAGGCCTGTCATACATGTATACTAACACCAAGTCTTGGGTCTCTGTGGGAAAACATTGAAACAGTTGGCTAAAAGCTATTGTAAACAGGCAGCTTTTGTGGAAATTTACCAGCCTGAATAGTCATAGGCCTTGTAAATAGGTAGCCATGGCAGACAATACGAACTTAGATAAGGACAAGTGAGTCATAGGCAGAGTCATAGTGACCTCTCCCCTGAACATTCAGCCGATACCCGGTTCTGAACGATATCTGTATTCCCCCTGAACACCCACACTCAAGTGTCATCCCTTTCCCCACATCCTGCCTTTCTGTGTTTATAACCCCTGTGTGAATGAATTACAATTTGGAAAAAATAAATGAATTATTTTTTAAAAAAAGAAGTGTCATCAAAATAACTGTCTCCTATGTTGGGAACAGTTTGATATTGAACCGAGATCTGAATAGTAGTGATCTTTGCAATGCTATTCATTTGCTTATTTAGAAAATTGATTGAGTCATGGTACTAAAAAAGCAAGGCTGCAATGGCTAGTATGGGGCCAAGGAGGGGAAGAAGCCAAGGTACTAAGGGGTTAGAGAACCAAGGGACAGTGGTGTTGCCAGCATAGCCTGCCCAGACTTTCTCCAGGAGCTCTGTGGGCATTTGCACACTTTGTTCTAACAGATCAGATTCACTGACATAGAAGCATAAAGCACAATTGGCTGCCAGTTCTTCACTCACTAAGTCCAGTGGTTTTTGATACTAACTCCTGCTAAGGAGGTTATCTGGCATTGATGGAACTCAAGGCTGTCTGCAGTGGAAGCCAGTGACTGGTCAAGCTTGTCCTGAAAATCACTGGCCACATGTTATTTTGGGCATTTCAAGGGGAGTCCTACAAGGCAAAGAGTGGGGAGGGCAAGTTGGGAGGAATGAATTAAATTCCAGGTGAGGTCCAGGAATTGTGAATGGATAATGGCAGTCATCAAATCGAGGAAATTATGATAAACTTTGCCTAAATTCATATGTAAGGGGCAGTGGTATGGTGTTTGTGTGAGGACATCATTTCTTTACTTTCTTCTGTATTCTGGACATAGACAAGGTCAGTATAATTAAGGTAATGGATTCATATCTCTTATCCAAAGTCACAAATATCACACTGTGGTTTGATATTACAAATTTGATTTAAAACTCATTCCAAATTCATTTGGAACAATAAAAAACCGAGGATATTAAGAACTATTTTCAACAATAAAAAAACTTCTAGGGGAATCACTATCCCTGACCTCAAACTGTACTACAGAGCAAAAGTGATAAAAAAAACAGCATGTTATTGATATAGAGACAAGGAAGAAGATAAAGGGAATAGAATTGAAGATCCAGAAATGAACCCACACACTGATGATCACTAGATCTTTGACAAAGGAGCTAAAACCATCCATTTCAACAAATGGTGCTGGTTCAACTGGAGGACAACATGTAGAAGAGTGAAAAATAGATCCATTCTTATCTCCTTGTAGAAACTTCAAGTCCAAATGGATAAAGGACCTTCATATAAAACCAGATACACTGAAACTGAAAGAAGAGAATGTGGAGAAGACCCTCGAATAACTAGGCACAGTGGAAAAGTTTCTGAACAGAACACCAATGGCTTATGCTCTAAGAGCAAGAATTGACAAATGGGACCTCATGAAATTGCAAAGTTTCTGTAAGGCAAAGGACACTGTCAATAGGACAAAATGGCAACCAACAGATTGGGAAAAGATCTTTACCAATCCTACATCCAATAGAGGGCTAATATTCAATATATACAAAGAACTCAAGAAATTAGACTCCAGACAACCAAATAACCATATTTGAAAATGGGGTACAGAGCTTAACAAAGAATTCTCAACTGAGGAAACTCCAATGGCTGAGAAGCACCTAAAGAAATGTTCAACTTCCTTAGTCATCAGGGAAATGCAAATCAAAACAACCCTGAGATTCTATCTCCACCAGTCAGAAAGGCTAAGATCAAAAACTCAGGTGATAGGAGATGCAGGCGAGGATGTGGAGAAAGAGGAACACTCCTCCATTTTTGGTGGGATTGCAAGAGAGTTCAACCACTCTGGAAATCAGTCTGAAGTTTCCTCAGAAAATTGGACATAGCATTACCTGAGGACCCAGTTAAAACACTCCTGGGCATATACCCAGAAGATGTTCCAACATATAACAAGGACATATGCTCCACTATGTTCATAACAAACTTATTTACAATAGACAGGAGCTGGAAAGAAGCCAGATGTCCTTCAACAGAGGAATGGATACAAAAAATGTGATAGATTTGCACAATGGAGTATTACTCAGCTATTAAAAACAATGAATTCAAGAAATTCTTACGTAAATGGATGGAACTAGAAAATATCATCCTGAGTAAGGTAACCCAATCACAAAAGAACACACATGGTATTCATTCACAGATTATTGGATATTAGTCCAGAAGCTTGAAATTCCCAAGAGTCAACTCACAGACCACATGAAGCTCATGAAGAAGGAAGACCAAGTGTGGGTGCTTCGGTCTTTCTTAAAAGGAGTAAAAATACTCAAGGGAGCAAATATGGAGACGAAGTTTGGTATAGAAACTGAAGTAGGGGCAGTCTGGAGACCATTCCACCTTGGTATGCATCCCATGTGCAGTCACCAAAGGTAGACGCTGATGTGGATACCAGGAAGTGCATGCTGACAGGAGCCCCATATAGCTGTCTCCTTAGAGATCTGCAAGAGTCTGACATATTCAGAGCCAGATGCTCACAGCTAACCATTGAACTGATCAAGGGGTTCCCAAAGGAGGAGTTAGAGTAAAGACTGAAGGAGCTGAAAGGATTTGCAGCCCCATGAGGAAAGCATCAATACCAACCAACCAAAGCTCCCAGAGTCTAAACTACCAGACTGGGAGCACATAGGGTGGGACCATAGCTCAAGCGGTATATGTAGGGGAGGGTAGCCTTGTCAGGCATAGGTGGGAGAGGAGATCCTTGGTCCCATGAAGGCTGGATGCCAAATGTGGAGGAATTCGAGGGTGGGACAATGGGAATGGTGGGTAGGTGGGAGCACATCATCATAGAAGCAGGAAGAGGGGGGATGGGATAGGGGATTCCTGGCCATGAGGAGGGGGAAAATAGGGTAAGGGGATAAAATCTGACATGTAAATAAAATATCCAATAATTAAAAAAAACTTTTATGATGTACAGGAAAAGAATGATTTAAAAAAATAAAATGCAGACCAGACAATAGAAAATGCTCAGCTTCTCTTTCTCTTCATTATCTGAACTGAAGAATAAATATGAAATTGGAGGACACCATGGAACAAGGTCAGCAACCCTTACCCATAAGAGCTGCATAGGCTCAGCCCTCTGAGAGGAACAAGAACTGTGCTCAAAATCAAAATCAGATTTTCGAGCTGAAGAAACCCTTCTGTCAGTGGAAGAATTTAAAGTTAGATTTACATATGCTGCTGATGGTAATGATTGTAAGAGGCTGTTTGATACCGCACGTTTGAAACTTTATAGCATTCTTTTATATGGATATACAATTGATGTTTCAATAAAGTTCATAGGTTATGAATAAAATGTGCATGTGTAATATTAATTAACAAAGAATACTTACTTGTAATGGTAACTTTAATATAAATGTGTGCTCCAGAGGAACTATAAAAGTATGCACTCATACCACGAACTGTGAGCATATAGCCACCAGGATTCACTGTCATTGTAGTTTTGATCTGAGCCATTCTGACATCTGTAAGATGAAATCTCAGACTCATTTTGATTTGAATTTCATTGTTGGGTAAGGATGTTGAACATTGCTTTAAGTGCTTCTCTCCCATTAGTGAATTCTTTGTTAAAAATTCTGTTTAGGCCTCAAAACCATTTTACATGGGATTATTTGGTTTGCTGACATTTAGCTTGATGTATGTTTGAATATGTATTTTGTATATCATACTTATGTCTAATGAGGAGTTGGGGAGAATCTTTTACCATGCTCTAAGCTACTGTTTTGTCCTATAGATGGTATAGTTTGTCTTACAGAACATTCTCAATTTCATTAAGTTCAATCTATTGATTGTGGCTTTTAGTATCTGTCCTATTGGCATTCTCTTAGGGATGTTTTCTTCTATTCCCATGAAATCTAAGATTGACTTCTGCTCCTTAACACCTCCCCAATTTTCTCACAGCTTGATTGTGTTTCTTTATCTAATTAGAAAAAAACAGAACCTATACATAATGAAAAACGAAAACAAAGTGAAATGAAGGAAAAGCAAACAAACAGGAATATGACAATACAAACAGAAGGAAAATCACCAGAAACAAAGCACAAGAAACGCATGCGGATGCAGAGACACATGTATTAAATACTCTATAGAACAAAGAAGGGCAAGAGGTATTCATTGGACTATGAGAATTAATGCTGTGTCAGTATACGTCCATGTTCTATAAAGGCTAGTGAGTATAGGGATGATTACTGAGACGGGGAAAAAAGTAAATATGGCATCAATCACTTATGTATAAACTTAGAACCTACCTGAGTTAAGAAGTACATATTTTCTGTTAGTAAATGAAACTCATGAAAAGTAGTTTAATAATATTCGCAACAATGTACAATAATTATATTTTCATGACTTTGCATTCTCATATAAATATTATTCACATCTTATGAGACTGGAACTTCTGTTGGAAAACACAGCCAGATTTAACAACACACCTGAGATCACTTATTACTTAAGACAGTGAAGGAGTTTTTGCACAGATGTTGGTGATTTGATATTTATAGTACAAATTCATATTATGCTTTATTCCCAACAATTTCAAAAGTTCTGATCTCTCAGGATCCAGTAGTATTTTTATCATGAATCATCACACTGTTTCATTTTATTGTTTCATTGAGTAAGAAACATGTCAATGGAGGTTGTCACTGGCAAAGAGATTGACAAGTTATGAAGAACTGTAGGTTTATCCTAAACCAGCATCACTTTATTCATAGATGTTCTTTTACAAAGTTGACAAAGGAACAATAGGTCTGTGAGGAGGAGGCCATAAGTGGACATTCAAAATTACAATTTCTGAGCAAGTCTAAAGGTAAGTCTTTCTGTCACCTCAGGCTCAGGACAGCTTTCTGCTCCTCCAGGGTTTCTGACACACTCAGGATGTGGTTACAACACTGTGCCTTGCACAGTAATAGACTGCAGAGTCCTCAGATGTGGGGCTGTTGAGCTGCATGTAGGCTGTGTTGGAGGATTTGTCTGCAGTAAATGTGGCATTGCCTTTGAATTAATTATTGTATCCAGTACCACCATTTCCAGGGTGAATCCATCCAATATATTCCAGTCCCTGTTCAGGACTCTGCTTTAACCAGTACATATAGTAGCTGGTGAAGTCATAGCCAGAAGCCTTGCAGGACAACTTCACTGAAGTTCCAGGGTTCACTAACTCAGCTCCAGATTGCTGCAGCAGAACCTGGGAGTGGACACCTGTGGAAAGAAAGGCAAAGTGGATTCTATTGTCACCTTACATCCTGTCTCCACTTCAGATTTGGAACTGGTGAGCACCTTACCTGCAGTTACTAACAGGAGAAAGAGAAACACACAACTCCAGCCCATTGTTAGACTCAGTGTGTTCAGGAAGAGGACACTGATCATATTTTGTTTTCAGGACATCCCTCTATTTACTAGCATAGACTCAGGTAATTTGCATATTCATGAGTAGCCAATTTTTTATATAAGAATCTAGTCCAGCTGGCGAAGAACTGGAGGGGAAGGACTGAAAAGGCACATGGGTCAGGCAGCAGGATGCTCAGGTCCAAGTCTTAATTCTCTTTGGGGAAATCCACTCCATATACTATACCCTGAGCTCTGAGCAGATGCGGTGGATGTAATTTCAGGGAAAAGCTCTCAAAGGATTTTTGGCCTGAGTCTGTTGCTCCTCTTTGACACAATGTCATCGAATTGTCCTGTGATCAGATTGTTGTTATGATGATGATTAAAATGATGGAAAATTCCAAAAATTTTTGAAAATTTTTACCTACTTTCATATATATGAAATTAATGTTTGCCTTTCCAACATCTTCTATACTTCAAAACTCACTACAATGACTAAAAGTAATGTCTTGTCTAGAAACACATAGAGTCATCACTAGTAAATACTGAGTCTCCTGAAATATTTCCCCATAAAGTGAATATATTTTGTCCATCACTCATCAAATGTTAAAGTCTTTCTGCTTGGAGTTGGCATTCAAGGGCTCCTCCACATCCATGTTGTAATGTTTTATAATATGTCATATTACTTTTTGGTGTGAAAGCGGTACATATGCAGAAAAGTTCATATATTAATCTCAGAGGATGACTTACATAATTCAATTCCAAGAGACTGACCTGATATTGCTAAGCTTACCAGGAGACAGACATCTTTACCTGCTAAGCCATTTTGAGGTCTCCAAAGTTGTAATTTTTTACTTGTATGATTTGTATGTTTGTTATGCTGGTAAATATAGCTACTGAGAGTTCATGTGTGCAGTAATAACAGGGCAATCCCTAGAGATAGAATTTTATGTCATTCAACCACATTCTCTGTATCTTACATCCTTTCTTTTCTCTGTTTTATAGTGGTCTTTGATTTTTGGGTGAGAGCTTGTTATCATCTACTCATCTGTGACTGATTACTCTGTCAATCAT
>NW_021615367.1:0-2269 GCF_004785775.1 Grammomys surdaster
CAGGGTCACAAACTCAGATGTTGATGAAAGAGGGCTGCAGAGATGGCTCAGCAATTAAGAGCACAGACTGCTCTTGAAGAAGACACTGGTTCGATTCCCAGCACCCACATATTAGCTAGCAATCATCTGTAACTCCAGGGACTCTGAGGCCCCTTCCTGGCCTCTGTATTCGCTGCATGTATATGGTGCACAGACATATATGCAAGCAAAACATCTATACATGTGAAAAAAATTAAATGCTAATGAACCAAACAAGTGGTGTAGGTGGACTGATTGCACTGGTAGAGACTGGCCCTCTCACATCTATTTTCCCACTTTGAGGAAAGACGTTACGTAAAAATAATATACTTTATAATGCAAAATACAAGAACTTTTGTTCATGACCATAGTCCTGCTTCTCAGTAAGCACTCAAAGATACGTTGTGTGAGTAAAAAGAAGGATTCTGGGTACTGTGCGCTGGCAGGGGCCATACAATGTCCTGCTCAACAGGTCTGTTCTAGCCAATCATGGTCAGACCCCCTCAATCCAGACTTTTTATATGAATGTCTGGTTTTCCAGTGTTAGCAACTAATTCACAAGGCAGTTGCTCAGAGAGTAGCTCAGTAGTAGAGTACTTGCTTAGCATGTTTGAAGCCCTGGATTCCCAGCACACATGACACACACATGGACACATGCATGCCTACACACACAGACAGCATCCATTGCTCCCGCCAAAGGCTCTTCACCGGGAGCAGCTGAGCAGGCCTGTCTTGTGCTGAACTCCCAGAGAGCCAGGAAGTTAGGAATGGGGATCGAGGCACCTCCAGGGACACCTCACAGACCTGTGCCTGTGGTTGTCTCTGCAGGAAGGCGATGCAATGGGTGCCATGGAGAAGCTGTGCCGACAGCTGACCTACCACCTTAGCCCTCATTCACAGTGGAGGAGGCACCGAGGGCTGAAGAGGAAGCCACAGGCCTGGTGAGTGGCAGTTCCCATAGGATGCCCTGCCCCAAACCTGCTGACTGATAGTCTTCCAGGGCCAGAGGGCATGTCAATAAATCCAGCTTAAAGGAGGTAAAATCAGGCTGGATTTAAGAACTGAGATGGTAACTTGGTCATTCTAGGTACATGAAAGATGGTGAAAAGGACATCCCGAGGGTGGAAGCAGGGAAGTATGACCCCCAGATGGACAGGTGGGGATGGGACATGAGGAATTTCTAGTTCTTGATGTTCCTAGTACTCTGGGATAGAAGCTTGATGGTGTACCTCTGTAATCCTGTACTTTGGAAGCTAAAGCAAGAACATTGTCTCAAGTGTGGCCATCAAAACCCACTTCCAGAAAGTTCTCTGGGATGTATTTCCTGCCAGAGGATCCAGTCTCACCTTGTCTCAGCCATACAACAGTGAAGACCCTGCAGAGTTTTACAGTCCCTAAAGACAAGAGGCTTGAGACACAATACACACAGGTCTCCTGGTAGGAAGCAAGTGAACCCAGGCTGAGAGGCAGACTTCCTGAAAGAGGAAACAACTCAGTCATCAAGACCATTCTCCCATAGACATACCCATAGGCAGTCTGATCTGGACAGTTATTGAGGTTCTCTTCCCGAGGGATTAAACATTGTTCCAAGTTGATAATTAAAACTAACCATCACGGGGCTGGAGAGATGGCTTAGCAGTTCAGAGTACTGGCTGCTCTTGCAAATGACTGAGGTCAGATTCCTGGCATCCATATGGAGGGTCACAACTGTCTGTAACTTCCTGGATCCAACCGTATTTTGTGCCTCCTCCAGCAACAGACAGGCACATGGTGCACAAACATACATGCCAGCAAATGTTCATACATATTAAATATTAAACTTTAAAAATAATTAGGTATCTGTGTTTTGATGTTCGCGTGTGAGTGCAGGTGCCCTCAGAGTCTAGAGCAGCAGTCATGACCCCTTTAAGGGTCGAATATCAGATATCCTGCACATCAGATATTTATAATTCATAACAGCAGCTAAATTAGTTATGAAGTAGCAATGAAATAATTTTATGATTGGGGGATCACCACAACATGAGGAAATGCACTAAAGGATTGCACTTATCTAGAGGGATCAGATCCCCCTGGAGCTGGAGTTACTAGTTGTTGTGAGCTGCCTGACATGGGTACTGGGAAACAAACTCAAATTCTCTGCAAGAGCTTTATGTGTTCTTAACTGCTAAGCCACCTCTCCAGTTCTCCCTACCCCTGCACTTTCCCTGTTTTTTATTGCTTTGGTTTTGTTGTGGGTTTTTTTGTCATTTTG